>NC_053047.1:6681666-6984696 GCF_003473485.1 Medicago truncatula | reverse complement strand
TATTTTTGGATAATTTTTTTGTAGGTCTTCATCCTTAACTGCTAGCAATGGAAAAAACTCATGGTTGAAAGTTCTGGAGGATTTGATTACCGAATCTGATGCTGCGCTAAAAGAATTTCCTGCGGATTGGCTTAATAAAGGCATAAGCGGATATTATGATTTGGACTTATCCAAAAAGCTTATCCTTCTGAATTTTATTTGTGATGAAGCTTTGAGCACGATGTAAGTATTTCAAGTTGAAACAAGAAAATGTTGAGAACTCTCTTGCTTATCTATATTACTCTTTGGTTTGTTTTTTTTTCTCTTTCTTCCCTTTTCTTATTAATAGTAGTCTTTATCCTGTTTAAAGTGGTTGGAACTTGCTTTGATATGTTCAGGAAGCTAAGGAATTTTATAGATGATCAAAATGCAAGATTTGCTGAAGAAAAGAAAGCAGCAAAGTCTAAGGTTTCTGATGCTAAGGAAAAGGTAAGATTGCACAAGGTGTTTTGTTTTTTTTTGGTTTTGTATAGGTACAACTGCAAACTGTCACATGGTGTTCATATTGTGATGTACATGTTATCTACAGGAAAGAAGTCTTAAGCAAAAGTTGCAGGATGAGATTGCAAATGCTGTTGTATCAAGTGGAGCTAGCCTCTCAATTTCAGAACATGATGCTCTTCTTGCAAAGATAAAAAGTGAAGCAACTAAAGCTCATACTGAGTTGATTGAGGCAAAAGGCACAATTCCTAAACGTACGTTGTGATGTTTATGAGTTTCTCATATCCTCTAACTTTTAATCAACTTCATGCATAAATTTCTTTAATCTGATTCTGAGTAATATTTGGGTTGTTGCTTGTAATTGAAAGGACTACCTAAGTTGTAAACAAGTAAAAAATAGCTCAAGAAAATGAAAAAGAATTTGATGGTTGGTTTTTCCATTATTAGTAATACACTCTGGCTAAGTATACACTATATAAGCATTGTAGCCTCTAGTAATTGTAATTGCATGATATGCTGATCTTGAATGCAATTATTATTTTTCACATCTTGTTTACATTCTACTCTTATCATCTATCTCCCTGAGTATCTGCACTGAGTTGAGTAGTTGCAAACATAGTAGTCAATAGCGGCCAATAGCGCCGCTATAGCGGCCGCGCTGTGCGGTGCGGTGCGGTTCCTGAGCGCTACGCAACAAGCCATAGCGTTGCGGTGTGAGATAGTGGCGCAACGCTTCGTAGCGGTTTTGAGGTCTAGAACCGCTATTTCATTTTAAGAGAAAATACAAAATTGTCCTTGGTTTTAAAAAATAACAAGGGTATTTATGTAAATCTCCCTCTGCTTTTCTGCTGTTCTGTAAAACTTCTTCACCTCTGCTGTAAATCTTCCTCTACTTTGTCGTGTTTGCTCTGTTATCCTGTTATTTTTTTGTTTAAAAATCTCAAAACTTTGTTGTCCTGTTACTTTTTTGTTCTAGTTTTCTTTGTTATTATTGATTCCAAACTTCATTCTGCTCCTCTCTGTTTCTGTTTGTAGTTTGTACAAACTATCCTCTGTTTTCTTCATATAAAACTCTATTCTGCTCTCTCTGTTTCCTTATTTTTGTTGTTTTTTTTTTTTATGAAATAGCGGTCATAGCGCTACGCGCTATCCCGCTATAGCATTTTTGGGGTTGGCCGCTACGCGCAGCTATCCGCTATTAACTACTATGGTTGCAAATGAACCTTGAATTGAGTGTTGAAACTCGAAACCAAATGGCTCGTGTTACTGTTAATCAACTTACTATTATAGGGGAACTTGTTCGTATACATGGTGTGATTAACAATTGTATTGTGACTGGTAACTGTCATTTGTGTGGTTGCTGGCCATGGCGTGATAAACAATATTATTCAAACTATTGACGCAACTCCTCTTTGGTTTGTGAGTTCAATGTTTCTGCTACTGTAATGGTTGACATTTTTTTTATCTTCTTTTAACATTGCAGGGAACCGGCATTGTGATACAGTGAGAATTGAGCCTGAATACTTGGATAGCAATGGTAAGACATTCTGGAAATTAAGAAGCTGTAATGATGAATATGCCTTTATGTTACAAGGTAATTCTCAACAAAATTAGCTTAACTTTTGTCAATGATACCATTGAGATTCAAGCTATAGCATGTTTACTAATACATATCAACATACAGATTTGAAGATCCATGATGAAGATGGTGTTGAAGTTGATGAAAAATGGTTTGTTTATGGAGCTGAACAGAAGGACGAGGTTAATAAGTACATTTCCTCTAGGAGACATTGGTTACCAAAGCTGACTTCAACCTTCTAGGGATATTAGTAATGAAGGGTCATTCCCATTTTTTGGTGATAGAGACAAGACTCCTTAAGTTTCAATGTAATTAGTTACCATTTGTAGCTGGTTTCTTTTATTTTACTGTATAATGTTTTTCAATTAACATTTGTTGCTATTAAATGATGTATGTCTCATGAATGATGGTTCCATTTTGGCCAAAATACAAGTTTAGTCCTTGATCTTTTACATAGAATATATTTTGATCCTTCATCTTTGCAAAGTAACATTCATCTTTTTTTTTTCTTCCCAGTTGATAGATATGTTTTCCAAAGTTGTCTGTTTTACCTTCATCTTTTAGAAACTAACTGTGCAAGGATAATACAGTTGATGTGAGCTAACTGTGTAAGGATATCCGCAAAAACATGTCACATCTTTGCAAAAACTTGGATAGCAATGGTAAGACTTGTCACATCTTTGCTAACTATGTAAGGATATCCGCAAAAACTTGTCACATCCTTCGGCGCCCAAGGAGTGTCCTTTATTAGGACTTAGTTTTTGTTATCGTTCTTATTTGTTTTTCTCTCATGTAACAAAAAAAACTCATTTAACTACTAATTTAAATATTAATTGTATAAGTTCATGTCGAAATTCGATTGTATAGAAGAAATATTATAAACCACTACTTAAAATAAAACAAGTTAATAAATGTTGATTCAGTTGGTAAAGAGTTAATTCACCTACAAGTAAAGCGGATACACATATGTTGCATTGTGGGCTCAGGCCGCCACGAGAAAACTATTTTTTTTTTAGGGAGCTAAAATATCTTTTGACAATACTATTATATATTATATTATTTCGAACCCCCATAAAATTAATTAGGCTCACTAACTTACACTTACATACGATCCTGTTATTTATTTTTTATCAAGTAACTTAATGACTAGAAACCCGCTTCTAAAAGTGAGTAAGTGGAAAATCTGATGTTTGTACCCCCGACCCGTGCATATCGCAATTCCCTTATCTACTCACCACAAGTTTAACTTTTCAGTTTTCATAAATCATTGAACATTTTTAGAATATGAAAACTATCGTTGAACATTTTTAGAATATGAAAACTAGTAGAAGATAATTGTAATTTTATATAATTATTAGAAATTTTGAGTTTGTTTTGAGCTGATTGTGTAAAGATGTGAGCTAACTTCGGTGTAGTACAAAGAGTAATCAATACTCACACACAGTCCTAACAAGTATCACAGACGATACAAGAAAGAAAACACAATAGATTCTAAACTTGCATCACAAACGATACAAGAGCAGAATATACGAAGACTCAAAGCCTAAAAATCTAACTTTTAGAATGACGGCTTGAATGGACAATTAGGTCTTGAAGTCTTCTTTATGTACTGAAGCAACTTGGGCTAAATAATTCGTTGGGCTTCAGTAAAATGCAGATCGGTTCGGCTTAATCTGCAAAACAAGAATCAGAAACAAATCTGGAAAGACCTAAAATGTCAGAACATTTATAGGATCGTTCCAAACAATATTAAATATTTCCTAAAATATAAAATACACTTTAGAAATATTCCACAGTTGATTCTTAGATGATATGCGCGTTGCTTGATCAATAAGTTAAGGAAATATTGTTTCCTTAAACAATAAAGGGTGCGTGTACAAACAGGCGAGAACTCAGAGACACTGGACCGTGCCAGGATGTTGGGGCATCATATCCAACATCTTCCAGAGACGCCTAAACACATGTTGAAACTTTGGTTTCAACTTACAGAACAAGGATATTTGTTTTAGCAACAATGCAGCCAATACAAATACACAACAATATGACAAAGCCAACGCGGAGTTACCCTTCACTCCGATTCTTTCTAAGAAACAAAATCAACAAGTTAGAAAGCAACTTCAGATTGGTAAGCCGCCGCCATATAATACCCGCTTTCAGGGAGGATCCAATTCAGGTGACCAATGAATTCTCTATATTGGAATGCTCGCGGTTTCGATAATTCCCGTAAACAAATGTTTCTTTTTATGTCTGCTGTTTTCTTTCTGTTTTATGTTTCTTTTCTGCTTCTGGTTTGTTTTTTTGAGGGTTTTAGCCTAGTCCGTCCTCATGTTATTTTTTCCCCTTTTTTTAATAAATTTTTTATCTGAGATTGGCGGCATAGAATGGGGGTTCTGCGGGGTGGCAACCTAGTTGGGATGTCGTTGCTTCCCCCTGATGCAGGTCCAATCTCCTGGCTTAGCAAAAAAAAAAAATTGTCTAATATAAACATCTATTTTTTTTTTTTATCCAGAAGTCCTAGCTCAACTGGTAAAAATGCCGAAATTGTTAGGCCGGATGCCATGACCGGGGTTCGAACCCCGGTGCCTTCACTTGTGTGTGTGAGTTTTATAATGGCTTTGCCATTTCGTCTATCTACCAAAAAAAAAAAAAAAACATCTACTTTTTTTAAAGCAAAAAATAAAATAAAACAAGTCAACGAAGATTAATTTAATTGATAAAGAGTTGATTTAATAGTAAATCATGAGTTCAACGAGGTAATTGCAAATCACCACTTTTTTGATAGTAATTTGTAGAGGTACCTCACTAAACATCGAAGACTATCTTGACTCTGGCTTCCGTCGAAGCCCAACACACCTAAAATTTTATTAAAAAAGTAAAAATAATAAATAAATAAATAAAACAAGGATACAATTGGCTTATAATACATATCGGCAACTTGTAGTTGTAAGGGTTTCTTTCTTGAAACATTCTTCCACAACAGCACCGTTCTCAATAAATTTCCTTTAGGGTTTCTTTCAACAGCACTGTTCTCCATGAATACCCTTCTAGGGTTTCTTCCACAAAAGATTCGAAGGGTTTTCACTTTCAACCTCAACACCCGCACTGTTCTCCATGACGAACTTATTGTCGAAATCCTAACGTTCCTTGACGTAAAATCTCTTATGCAGATGAAGTGTGTTTGCAAGTCTTGGAAAACCCTAATCTCCGATCCAGTCTTCGTCAAAATGCACTTTAAGAAACAATCTACAGGAATGACACACCTCGCTTTTCTCTCAAACAAGTTTGAAGGTTCTGGTGATTGTATGGCTGCACCCATCTCTCGTTTGATGGAGTGTTCTTCGAGTTCTATCACCCTTACTGATCCTTACCACCAATTCAATTACAAGGACGCCGGTGACGTTCTTGGTTCATGTAATGGGTTGGTCTGCATGCAAGATTGTTCTTTCACTGCTGAATATCAGGAGCACTCGTTCTCTTTTTGGAACCCTGCCACAAGGACAAAGTCTGAAGCATTATTGTCTTTTCGCAATTATGCCAAGGAGAAAAATAACTGCAAGTTCGCGTTTGGTTATGATAATTCAACAGACACTTACAAGATGGTGTTGTTATGTTTGAAAAGGGATGGTGAGCTTATTGCAACCACGGTTAAAGTTTTTACTTTGGGTGATAATGTTTGGAGAGATATTGATTGTTTCCCGGTGGAATTGGTGTATCATCGTTCTTTAATGTTTGCGAGAGATAAAGTTTATTTGAATAATAGTATTAATTGGGTTGTCCGTCACCGATATTATTGTCATTTGAAGAATCTTACAGTTGAAAAATTTGTGATCATCTCACTTGATATGAGGACAGAGACATATACACAGTTGTTGCTCCCCCGATGTTGTGATGAAGAGCTAACCGGTGCTGCAACTCTTTCTGTATTGATGGATTGCCTCTGTTTATCTTATGATTTCAACAAAACCCATTTTGTTATTTGGCAAATGAAGGAATTTGGAGTTGAAGAATCTTGGACTCAATTGATTAAAATTAGTTTTCCGATTCTTCTAAAAGATTTTAAAAGTCAGGAGTTCAATAACGATTCATTATTTCTTTGTCCTCGATTGATGCCACTGTGTTTTTCTAAGGATGGTGATACATTGATATTTGCAATCAATTTACTAGACCAAGCAATTCTCTATAATTTAAAAAATAATAGAGCAACGAGAATTAAAAGTACCAATAAAATTTGGTGGTCCGCTGCCAAGGGATATGTTGAAAGCTTGGTATCGACTTCTTGAAAGTATGTTTTTTTTCCGATGATTTACTTGTTTGAATTTGTGTTAGCTTGTCTATGGTACAATGTATTTTGTGATTATTTTCATACCATGGTTTTGATTTGATTATATTGTTTGAATGATTATCTGTTTGATTGTCTATTTTGTTTCAGTTCATTCTTTGTATGGCCAAGCTCATTCATAGCAAGAACATATAGTTGTTTCCTCTTTTTTATTCGATAATCATTTTGCCTTAAAGTTATTTACTGTTGTAATTTTGAGCTTTTATGTGTATGGTACAATGGTATAGCAGCCATTTTTCTAAGCTCATACCATAATTAATAGTTCAATAGTATCCATGGTTAGAATGCACCCTTTGTTACAGCATTAATGTACGTAAGTATAGCAACCTTTGCAATCTAATTGAACCAATTCAATTCCTATATATACTAATTTACATAATTTCTTGTAATTTTTTAACTGACATAAATTAATAGTGTACAATGCAAAATCTAAGAAATGGTTATATAATTCAAAAAATCAAGTTTGAATATAAATGGTTTGATCTTGAACAACATGAATGCGGGAAATCTCCGACTACATGGAATCCAATGGAAAAAGAAAAGAGAGAAAACTTAATCATTTTTTGATGATAGAAAAAGAGAGTTATATAGTTGTAAGTTCTCGATTATGTGTAATAACTGTTTAAAAATAATAACTGTGATTAATGAACATGGTTTTTTTTAATCAACTTTTTTACTTTTAGACCAAGCAGGATCACCATAAGCTAAAGAAATTTTGTTTCATCTGCTCCTCCCAATAAGCAAAGGAATTGATCAAGCTCATACAAAGAGGTCCTCATCAATTGTTAATGCTACCTTGTTTAGATCAAGCAATGAAGCAGGCTGCATATCCTTTTCATTTTTATTTTATTTTGATTGCATGGATATTATATGATGTTTAAGGCATTTTACATTACACATGTTTCTTGCTACATTCATAGGTTGTTTCCTACTTTACTCTAATTTGTTGTTTATTGGAATACATTTTTATTTTGATTTGGATACATTTTCCATGCTTTCTGATTTATTTTGTACACAAGGTGATAGTTTGAATTGTGGCATACAAAAGTTGGTGCGAGTGGAATTTATGCAAGGTCTCGAATTCAAAGGGAGACACGTTGACAGTTGTCTCTCACGTTTATCGTTGTAGTTTACTTCGCCCGTATAATATAGTTTGATAGACGTTAACTACTTAACCAAAAAAAAAATGATAGATAAGAACTCAATTATGTTCTTAGTACATAAAAAGAAAGGAAAAGGTAAAAGAAGACCAAGTCTAATTTTGAGCTTTTATGTGTATGGTAGAATGGTATATAGCAGCCATTTTTCTAAGACACGACCCAAAATTTAAAATCCTGACCGGTGCACAAACTAGAACAACCTAGTATGACAAGCTTATTGACGACACTTGGCAAACTATAATTTAAACAATTTTTAAATTAACTTTCACTTCAAAATAATAGCCACTGAAATTTCGACAGAATATCCTCTATATTTTCAACATTTCCAAGATTTTAATCTTATTTATCAACATGTAAGCTCATCCAGAGTCTCAAAATGTCATTTTCACACATCTCAAAATAAAACATTCATAGACTCCAAATAGCTGCAGATACACCAATTGTTCAGTTTATACACAAAGGAGACCTACCAAAAGAGTGAAAATGATATATCTTTGACTCTGCCAGAAGCCTTTTACTCTTGACTTTGAATCTGAAAAAAAAATATAAGATGAACGGGTAAGTCACAAGGACTTAGTGAGAGACAACAACCACCACTAAGTAGAAGGAAAACACACAAGGGCACGATTATTTCCTTTTCTCAAATCAAATTTTAATTTACAAAGTTACTAACCGTATAAAAATGTAATAAACTCACAATAAAGTGTACCATGAAAATTCGAAAATCTTTGTGAATTTATCAAACCAAATAAGACTATATCAAAATTCTAATGTCGTAAAGAAGTGAACCCAAATCCACAACTTTAAAGAAAATATATAAATTGCGTACAAAGAAAAAGGAATTGAAATAATCAAATTTAAATAGAATATAAAATCAAATTCCATTTAATAATACCAAAATAATAAACTTTAAAGAAAGTATAAAAATCCGAAAATAATCAAATGGGTGAATCGAGAACTAGCTCCATCTCGTTGATAGCCCTCTCCTCATAATGATGGCCTTTCCATAGAGGCGACTCCAGCTAACGGATAGCTCTTTTCTCTCGACTCAAAACAAAAATGTTTTTAAAGTATTGTAAACTCAATTTAGTGAAAATAATCAAAATGGGTGAATCGAGAAAAACAAAAAGTTCCAGATCTACCACTGCTTGCTTGATTCGTGAGTTTAACTTCTGTTGTCGATGTAAAAACCTCTATGTAAGCTCATCTAAACTTGTATTGAAAAATAAAAAATACACAATTAGGTATATATATGCTACCATGTTTTTAGATGATGTGACAATGATAGTTTCAAAGGTTTGATTTAAAATTGGTTTGATTTATCAAAATTGAAATATATAGCCAATGTATTTTCAAAGGTTGATAGTTATCGCTTGTGTTTATGGTGTATTCCTGTGCAACTCATTTGTAGTTGAGAAATATATATGCTACCATGTTTTTAGATGTTGTGACAATGATAGTTTCTGTTAGTTTTGTGGTTTAGTGGTAACAATGATGATTTACTTTAAGAGTATATTTTATGTGTATTCAGTTTGTGGTTTGGATCTAAATTGTTGAACATTTCTTATGATGCCAACACTTATATAAAAGAAAATTGAGGAGTTATTGAAAAAATTATGAAAAATATTTTATGGGTTATCCGTTTTTTTAAAATAATACAATGATGTTTAATTAAATTTCTTTATGTAAAAACATATATTTATTAGAATTTATTTTCTCCATTGTGAGAGTGTTGTCACTTGAAAATCATTCAAGTAGACTTGAATAGAAATCTACCTATTTTACGTGATGTGAGGGTATTGTTGCTTGAAAGTTTTTTAAGTAGACATGTATAATAAAATTAATCATAAATATGATTTCCCCCTTTGTAAAGATGTTGTCGCTTAGTATTTATCTAAGTAGATCTGATAAAATATATTATGAAAATTAGTTTGATAACATATGAGATATTGTTTACAGATTGGATAAACATTTGTATTAAATAATGCAAAGATGTCAAATAGATATGAATCCAATGAGAATAAATCTATAAGTAGATTTATCTTATTGATGAACATGTTGTCGCTTAATAAACAACGACTTGTATTAATTTATTGTGTGATCCGAGTTTGTTTTTATAAACTTGATGAAATATGAGTTTAATTGACTTAGAGACGTCTTAGTCAATTTTTGTGAATTAAGTGGATCCGTATATAAAACCCCTTGTGAAGAAATTTAGGGAAATGAGACATAGCCACTCGAAAACGACAAGTAATAGGAACCCAACCGTTGTGATTGGAGATCCCATGAAGAAGGTTCAATGGGTAAAAACAAATTACTTGTTAGTTCTGTAAGCACGAAAATAATATTGTCTCTTTCCTATAGTGTATGATAATGGATGAGATGTGCTAAATAATATATAATTGATGGGTAAGCTTTAAAAGCTTTTAATGATTATGATAAGTCCTTATGGGTGGTGTTTGATTGTAGCATACACTAGATGGAATCACCTATATGAGTGTCAAGTGGGGCTGCTTGCATGAGACCGTGGCGGATCTCCAGAGCACTCATGAATACCAGGCACACGCACGACCTATTAGCGCACAACCGCGTAACAGCAAGAATTGTGGGAGTGTAATGTGATTGTGAGACCTCTAACATACAACAAGTGTCTTGGGTTCCATAGCTTGCTAAATCAACTCACTGTGTGTTAAGTCTTATTAGTCTATGACGGGTTCCATAGCTTGCTATACTGTTCCGATGCATTACTCTACGATGTTTATCCGGAAAAACTCTTTTTAACCTTTTATTTTAACTTTTGAAATATGTGGAGGATTTGCTGTATTTTTGAGTTGATATTATATTTCAAAAGTTATTAAAAGTTGTTCATTATTTTTTGTTGATTTAACCATGTGATATTTACTTAGTCAAAGCCTTATTTGTCAAATTTATTTTATATTTAGTTTTGTATCAATTGATGCTTAACCGTTTGGTCAAAGGCTTACATCAGATTTCCTATTATTATGCCTATTTCCTTAATATAAGGAACAACACATCTCAGTGAAAGATCCTTCATTTTTTCTTTACACGTACTTACTACAATAAACAGTGATTGCCATAACAGAAAACAAAGAGACACAGTATACACACATACATACTTTTTCAATTTATTTTTCTCTATACACAGATTATTTTCTCTCATCCAAAATGTAGAACTGTCATTGCATGTAAGGTTGTGGATTCAACTCTCACTATTGATGTGAGAACCTCTTTCAAGGTGACTAATATATGTACATTTGTGAGTGCTCTTTAAACTTAAGGTTTGATTCGAGTAAGACCAGAAGCCCAACTCACATAAATTTGTACGGGTTTCTTCCTAAATTTTTTCCCCAAAAGATACTAATGACCACTTTTATTTATAAAATAAAAATGTTTTCGTCAAATGTTATATTTTAGAAAGTATTATTTAAAAAAAAAGAAAACATCACTTCGATGTTTTTAAAAGACATATACTAGATATTTTATGAAAAATATGATCACTTTTATGAAATAAAAGTTATTTATCCACTTTTATATTTTAGAAAAATATTATTTCATAAGAAAAAACATTATTTTAATGTTTTTAGAAAGAAAAGAAGATTATTTTAACATTTTATGGTAAAAATAATCAATATTAATAATTATGAGTAGTAAAAATTCAGAAAATTTAAATTTTATTTCACCGTCACTTTTAGTAAATGATATTTAATCATTATAATTTAAAATGATAGGAAACATTTTTGTTTTCTTCAAAAGATAAAAATTCATTTAATTACTAATTTGATGATTGATTGCATAGTAAATGTCGAATTTTCAAGTGTACCATAGAAACTCCCTCAAAAAAAAAAAATTGTACCATAGAAATTAAATATTTTAAACCACAACTTTTATTAAGGCAAAAATAAAATAAAACAAATTAATGAAGATTGACTCGTCTTTTAAAATTTTAAACCACAACATTTTTTAAAATTTTATTAAAAAAAAAGGAATATTGGTGTATATTAAATATTTTAAATCACAACTTTTTTTAAGGCAAAAATAAATTAATGAAGATTGACTCTTCTTTTAAAATTTTAAACCACAACATTTTTAAAAATTAAAAAAAAAAAAAAAAAAAGGAATATTGGCGTATATATGTCACTTTCAACAACCACATCATCTTTCTAGGGTTTCACGTACAACTTCAATAACCGTACTGTTCTCATGAATATCCCTCCTCTGGTAATTCTCCATGACGACCTTATCGTTGAAGTCCTAACGTTCCTCACGTAAAATCTCTAATGTTGATGAAGTGTGTTTGCAAGTCATGGAAAACCCTAATATCCGATCCCTACTTCGCCAAAATGCACCTTAAGAAGCAATCTACACCAATGAGTCACCTCGCATTTCTCTCAAACATGTCTAAAGGTTCGGCAGAATGTAGGACAGTCCCCATCTCTCGCTTGCTGGAGAGTAACTCACATTCTCTCACCCTTACCGATCCTTACCACCAATTCCCTTACAAGGACGCTGGTAGGGTTGTTGGTTCATGCAATGGATTGGTCTGCATACAAGATTCTTCTTTCACCGCTGAGTATCATGAACACTCATTCTCTTTTTGGAATCCTGCCACAAGGACAAAATCTGAAACATTGGTGTCTTTTCGCAACTATCCCGAGCCCAAGAAAAATATTTGCAAGTTCGCCTTTGGTTATGATAATTCAATAGACACTTACAAGGTTGTGTTGTTATGTATGAAAATGGATGGCGAACTTAATACAACCGCGGTTAAACTTTTTACTTTGGGTGATAATGATTGGAGAGAAATTGATTGTTTGCCTGTGGTAGTGGTGAGTCATCCTTTTGGTAAGTATGTGAGAGACGGTGTTTATTTGAATAGTAGTATTAGTTGGTGTGTTCGTCACCGATATTATTGTCATTTGAAGAATCTTATGGTTGAACAACTTGTGATGATCTCACTTGATTTGGGGACAGAGAGATATACACGGTTGTTGCTCCCTCGATGTTGTGATGAAGAGCTACATGATGTTCCAACTCTTTCTGTGTTGATGGATTGCCTTTGTTTTTCACATGATTTCAAGAAAACCCACTTTGTTCTTTGGCAAATGAAGGAATTTGGAGTTGAAGAATCTTGGACTCAATTCCTTAAAATTAGTTATGTGAATCTTCCAAAAGATATTAAAATTCATGAGTTTCATAATGGTCCAACCTATTATCCTCCTCAATTGATTCCACTGTGTTTTTCTAACAATGGTGATACATTGATATTTACAATCAATGTATTGTGTTTTCCTAACGATGGTGATACATTGATATTTACAATCACTCTACCAGACCAAGCATTTCTCTATAATTGGAGAGATAATAGAGTAAAGAGAATTAAAAGTACCAACAAAATTTTGTGGTTCAGTGCCAATGGATATGTTGAAAGCTTGGCATCGATATTTTGAAGGTAAGTTTCTCTTGGATGATTTACTTGTTTGTATTTGAGTTAGTTTATGTATGATGTACAATATATTGTGTGATTATTTTCAAATCATGGTTTTATTTGATAATCATTTTGCCCTCAAGTTTATTTGATAATCATATTGGTAACAATGAACTTTGATGTGTATGGTACAATGGTATAAGTTTCTAAGCTGATGCTATAATTAGTAGTTCAATAGTATCCATTGCTAGAATGCACACATTTACAGCATAGATGTACGTAAGTATAGCAGCCTCTGCAATCCAACTGAACCAATTCAATTCCTATACACATACACATAAATGCTTGTAACTTACAGAGATTATAGATAATAAGAAGATATAGAAATTTGGATTGAAATAAGCCTACATCAAAGAAAGCTAACTAAGACTAGTGATTTGAGAGGGTATAAAAGCTTTATGCAGGGTCCTCTTCCAAGAGACATGTGACTTAGGAGAATTGTTGGATCCTTTGTTTCAACATAGGGTTTGGAATTATAGGGAGGTCATGATCGAGTTTTATGATTTGTCTATCATCGATGTCCCGAATGTGTGAATGTGGGAAATCTCCGACTCTAACATCAACTTAGTTTCCAATGTGGGGATGTTTATTTTGGTGGGTTTTGTCCTTATGGGTGTTGATCGCAAGGGTGTCTTTGTTGGTGTTTTGTTTTCGAGTGTTCCATCTATATACGGCGCCTTTTGTTTGTACTTCCTGTTGCGGATGATACTTTATGTGTGGGGGAAGCGACTGTTGAGAATTTGTGGACTCTTAAGGCGTTGTTAAGGGGGTTTGAAATGGTGTCCGGTTTAAAGGTGAATTTCCACAAATGTTGCCTTATAGGTGTGAATGTCTCGTCGGAGTTTATGGGGATGGCGTTAGGTTTTCTCAATTGTAGTGAAGCTACACTTCCTTTCATGTATTTGGGGTTACCGGTGGGAGCAAATGCGAGAAAATTGTTGACTTGGGAACCGGTGTTGGAGAGGCTTAGTGCCAAGCTTAATGCTTGGGGGAATAAATATATTAGTTTAGGTGGCCATGTTGTTCTCCTTAATTCGGTGTTAAATTCGGTCCCCATTTTCTATCTCACATTTTTGAAGATGCCGGCTAAGGTCATTAAAAAATTGGTGGCTATTCAACGAAAGTTTCTTTGGGGCGGAGTGGGTGGTAGCAACCAGATTTGTTGTGTGAGGTGGAGGAAAGTGTGCCAACCAAGAAGTAAAGGGGGGCTAGGGGTGAGAGATGTCAAATTGGCTAATGTTCGCCTTTTAGCTAAATGGAGATGGCGGCTTCTTGATGGTTAACGGTCGTTGTGGAAGGAGGTGTTAGAAGATAAATATGGGCCAAGGGTGGTTATAAAAGTAGAGTGGTGGGGGAGACTTGTCCATGGTTTGCTTCTCGGTGGTGGAGAGATTTAATGGAGTTGGAGGAGGTCGAAGGGAACCGGTGGTTTAATAGGGAGTTGATTCGGAAGGTGGGTAATGGCTTGGAAACTTACTTTTGGAAGGATGCGTGGATTACTAGTGTGCCTTTTATGGATTTTTTTTCTGCGCCTTTTCACCTTAGCAAATTGTCAAGATGTGAAGGTGGTGGAGGTGTGGGAAAGGAATGCGGTTGGAGAGAGATGGGGGCTTCGTTGGTGTAGAGACTTGTTTGTGTGGGAAAGGGAGCTTGTGAATGCTCTTATAACAAGGGGTGGTGGTAAGGGAGGGAGTGGATTCGAGGTCTTGGAAGCCGGAGGAGGGATGGGTTTTTACCGTCAAGTCTTGTTATTTATTGTTACAAGATAGATGGCTTTTAGACGACGTGTTTACTTTGGATGAGGAGGTGGTGTATCAGGAGCTTTGGAAAAGTAAGGCACCGGCTAAGGTGTTGGCTTTTTCGTGGACTTTGTTCTTGGATAGAATCCCAACGAAGGTGAACCTTCACAAGAGACGGTTATTGGGGTGTGAAGAGTCTAAGCGTTGTGTGTTTTGTGGTGGTGAGGATGAAACGGCGGTGCATTTATTCATCCATTATGAGGTGATAGCCACGGTGTGGAGTGAGGTTATGAGATGGTTGGGTTTTAATTTTTTAACGCCGCCTAATCTTTTTATTCATGTCATTTGATGGTCTAGGGAGTTTAGATTGAAGAGACTTAGATGTGGAGCTTGGTTAATTTGGCATACGGTGGTTTGGAATTCTAGAAATAATATTATTTTTATAGAATAAGATTATGGAGGTGGATGAGATGGTGGATCAAGTTAAGGTGCTCTCGTGGCAATGAAGTTTGAGTAGGTTGAACATTGCAACTTGTTTGTTTTACGAGTGGTGATGGAACCCTCGCTTTTGTCTCCAAGCTTGAGCGTGGTGTTGGAAGTTTTTTGGTGTGTTTTTTGTTTGGTGTGCTGGGTCTGCTGCGTCCTGCTGAGGGGTGTTTGGCTGTGGAATTTGTCTGTTCTCTGTAGTGGCTCGGTCTTGCTTCATTTTTAGCGAGCTGTGTTGGTTTTTCTCGGCATGCTGTGGTGCTGCCTGCTGTTACTGGTTTAGGCAGTTGCTATTCCTGTCATGGTGCTGCAGCCAGTGTGTTTTTCTGGTTTTGCTTTTGTTGTGTTTAGGTGCTGTTCTTTGTTGGTGTTTGCAACCTAGGTTTTTTTTTATTGAGTGTTGTTTATGGTGGTGAGGTGCCTATCGTTTTTATGTTGGTGCCTATTTGTACTCTTTTTCCCCCCTTTGCCGGTTTTGTGCGTCTTGTGCTAACTGAGCCTAATAATATTTTGCTGATTCAAAAAAAAAAAAAAAAAACACCGGTCTCTGTTCATCTTGTGCAGGGATCAGGTTTTTAATAAAATATTGCTGATTAAAAGAAAAACTTAGTTTCCAATGTAAAAAAAAGATAGAAAACTTGATAATTCCTGATGACAGAAAAAGAGAGTCATATTATGAATAATAACTGTTCAAAATACTAGCTGTAGTTAATGAACATGGTTTTTTTAGCCTTTTAATCAACTTTGTTACTTTTGGACCAAGCAGGATCACCATAAGCTGAAGAAACAGTTTTTCATCTGCTCATCCTAATAAGCAAAGGCACTCTGATCATGCTCATATAAAGAGGTCCTCATCAACTGTTAATTCTACCTTGTTTTGATGAAGCAATGAAGCAGGCTACTTATCCTACTATATGATGTTTAAAGTATTTTACATTACATATGTTGGTACATTCATAGGTTGTTTCCTACCATACTATAAATGTCGTTTATTGGAATAAATTTTCATTTTGATTTGGTTACATTTACCTTGTTTTCAGATTTATTTTGCACACAAGGTGATAGTTTGCTCAATTTTACATTGTGCCATACTAAAGACTCTTACTTTTCTGCAATCTTATTAGTGTCATGTGAAGACTCTTTAATGTAAGAGGTAGCTATTCTTCTAGTTTTTATCAGCCACAAGATTGATTGGTCAAGACTTATCAATTTAGGTATATGTTGAATGATTATGATATGAACAAGCTAAAGTTTGAGAGTCAGACACTAGCAGTTTGCAAGGTGATTATAAGTACATCAAAGTAAAAATATAATATAAAAATTTAAGTGTGGGATAGTGTGAGGTGAAAATATTTTTCAAAACCTAATTCAATCCGAGGAGCTTCGAAGGTCCATTTATTAATTGTACCGGTATATATTTTTTCTAAATCAATAAAATAACAGTTATTTTTATGAAATAAAAATTTACTTGCCGATTTTTATGTTTTAGAAAATATCATTTCATAAAAAAATATATTATTTCGTTTTTTAAAAAATCATACTAATTTTTTTATATTTTATGGTAAAAAATTATCAGTATTCATTATTATGAGTAATGAAAATGATAAAATAAATTGTATTTCATTTAAACTTTTGGTAAATAATATCTAGTTATTATAATTTTAATTGATAGGAAACTTTTATTTTCAAAACACAAAAACTCATTTTACTACTAATTTAAAGATTGATTGTACTCATTGTTGTCAAAATCCCGACTTAAATCCTAAAATTCAGGATTTTGCGACTTTCTTCACCTTCAACGACTCAAATCGATAGTAGAATCTCAAAATAGACAAAATTCATCGATTTTGATTGCGATTTTTGCAGTAATCTCACGCTCAATAAAAATATAAATGTTTGCAACTTCACTTTTGGTTATGATAATTCAACAAACACTTACAAGTTGGTGTTGTTCAGTTCGGAAAGGGTCGACGACCTTATGAAAACCGTGGTAAGAGTTTTTACTTTGGGTGATAATGATTGGAGAGACATTGATTGTTTGCATGTGGCATTGGTGTGTCAGAATGTGAAAAATGGTGTTTATTTGAAAAGTAGTATTAGTTGGTGTGTTCGTCACCGATATAATTGTCATTTGAAGAATCTTACAGTTGAACAATTCGTGATGATCTCACTTGATTTGGGGACAGAGACATATACAAAATTGTTGCTCCCTCAATGTTGTGATGAAGAGCTACATGATTTTCCTACATGGATTGCCTCTATTTTTCTTATGATTTTAAGAAAACCTATTTTGTTATTTAGCAAATGAAGGAATTTGGAGTTGAAGAATCTTAGACGCAATTCCTTAAAATTAGATATACAAATCTTCTAAACGATTTTAAAATTCAGGAGTTCTATAATGATTCATTATTTTATCGTCTTGGATTGAGGCCATTGTGTTTTTCTGAGAATGGTGATACATTGATATTTGCAATCAATTTACTAGACCAAGCAATTCTCTATAATTTGAAAGATAATAGAGCAAAGAGAATTAAAAGTACCAATAAAATTTGGTGGTCCACTGCCAAGGGATATGTTGAAAGCTTGGTATCAACTTCTTGAAAGTAAGTTTTTGTTTGATTATTTCCATATCATGGTTTTGAATTTGTGTTAGCTTGTGTATGGTAGAATGTATTTTGTGATTATTTCCATATCATGGTTTTGATTTTAATATATTGTTGAATGATTATCTGTTTTCTTGTCAATTTTATTTCAGTTCATTCAGTTGATAAATTTCTAAGCTCATGACATATTTAATAGTTCAATAGCATCCATTGCTAGAATGCACCCTTTGTTACAGCATCGATGTACGTAAGTATAGCAGCATTTGCAATCTAATTGAACCAATTCAATTCCTATACACATGCACATAAATGCTCTTGTAAGAGACATAATACATAACAGAATACTTGGATCCCTTCTTTACTATGCAAAAAACCATATGATCTACTCTTTGGATAGTCTATCAAGTTTTCAGAATGTATACTTAGCAGTTTATAAGTAAACTTTAGGGGAATGGAACAAATTACATTGGGGTTGGAATTAGACGGAGGTCATGATCGAGTTTTATGATACTGGTCATGATCTTGAACAGCGTGAATGCGGGGAATCTCTGACTACATGGAATCTAAATGAAACTGCAACATTAACCTAGTTTCCAATGGAAAGAAAGAGAGAAAACTTAATCATTTTCTTATGATAGAAAAAGAGTGTTATATAGTTGTAGGTTCTCAATTATATGTAAAGGTTATTTAAGCAGTGTTATACTATGTGTAATAACTGTTTAAAAATAATACCTCTAATTGATGAATAATGTTTTTTTAATCAACTTTGTTACTTTTGGACCAAGCAGGATCAGCATAAGCTGAAGAAATTGTGTTTCATCTGCTACTCACTCTGCCTATCCTTTTCATTTTTATTATTATTTTTATTGCATGGATATTATGATGTTTAAGGAATTTTACATTACACATGTTTCTTGGTTCATTCATAGGTTGTTTCCTACTTCACTATAAATGTTGTTTATTAGACTCAATTTTTATTTTGATTTGGATATATTTACTTTGCTTTCTGATTAATTTTGTACGCAAGTTGATAGCTTGCATTGCATTGTGCCAAACTAAAGGTAAGCAACAATACATTGAAATAATTCCCTTGAGAAACTTTTACTCAATTCAACACAAAAGAATTTAAAAAAACTCTACGGGTATGAACTAGAGGTGTACTGTGTACATGGGTTGGGTAAACTCAAAAAACCCGTCAAACTCACACCCACAAAATCCAAAAAAGTGGATTGGGTTGGGTGATTGGGTGGATATGGTTTTACAAAATGAAAAGAGATTTACTTTTCCCACCCTACGCCTTTCCTCGCGCGCCCTATTTTTCCCCAAAATACCCCTAGTTCGGATTATATAATCCGAACCCATTCCGGAATATCAATTCCGGATTTATTCATGGATTTTGGCACTTCATCACCCTGATGGATGATGATGCCAGTTATGAATAGATGGATTCAGAGTATATAATCCGAAAAGTGTAAATCACCCCGTTGAAAGTCAGCAAAAGGGGGTGGTGAACGATGGTTCCGGATTATATAATCTGAAAAGTGATAATCCTGTCCGAATTGCATAATCCGGACTGCATCAGTACAGAGGCAGAAGCCATCTGTTTTGGCGCATTAGCTTGCTTCTAAACAGACATACCATGTCGGTTACCATATGTTCTAACCGTAAATTCAACTTATAACGTAAGAATTATCAACACAACATAATTTTCAAACATAACATTAATCAAATATAATTAAAAGTTATCCAAGATTACATAACATTAAAAATTATCCAAATGTTACATCACTAAAAATTATCCAAGATGTTCAAACATAACAGAACACAATCAACTCCTAATAACTACACCCGTACCACCGCGACCTCTGCCACCACCCCTGCCACCTATGGGGCACCTCTGCCACCCTCAGTAGCTCCCCGATGACGGCAAACTTTCCCATCTTGCACCTCTTTCAACGCTTCCTCGAAATGCTGTCATTCCTCAGTCCCTTTCAGCACGAGACCACTTCTCATCACAACATAGATGTGGTCTCTGATGTGTCCGGAATATGTAATCCGGACCAGAAGTTAATTTTTCGGAATTTGTATTCCGGAGGGAAATTTAGTAATTTTTGCAGTGCGCGTGAGAAGGGCATAGGGTGGGAAAAGTAAATCTCAAATGAAAAATCCATAGAAAATAACGGGTTTTGGGTAAAACCAGACTCAGACCCAATAAACCCACTTACCCAATAATGTCTATATTTTTATTTTCATTTTCATAGGAAGGAAGAAGAGTAACAAGGTTTTGATCATAAATCTAGTCTAATTTCTAAAATTGACACAACACATCCTCTTTATTGAAAATCAAAACATGTGAGAGTTACAAATTATGATGTTGCAATTTATAGTTATTTTGATGCTAAATCTATTTTACGTCATCTAACTTTAGTTTGTTGCAAGTATTCTATGATGAAATTTTTTATTTAATATTAATTTTTTTTTATTTTATGACGCTAAAATATATTGAAAATAGGTTACACAATTTTTTAAAGAAATAAAAAGTTGAGCAATTTTTATGAAAAAAAATATGAAGACTCGTCATTTAGTCATTTAATATTGACAAAAAAAACGAAAATATAATTTGGGTAACCCACTACCCAACCCAAACCAAATTAAAATTTAGTGAGTTTGTCCAAATCCATCCATTAATATAATGGATGGACATTTTACGCCACCCAAACCGGAGTATCCTATATGATCCGGATCTTGGATTTAACCAAACCCAACCCAAACCGACCCACGTAGACCCCTATGAACCAATTGAAGTCCAAACTAATGAGTTTTCAGTCACTTCAATTATATTGCTACTATTGTAGCTCTCATAGTCTCAATATTTACAATTCCAGGTGTTCAAGTAGCACTAAACTTTTCTATTAATTTAAACATTTATCATACAAGTACATGTTGAAATTCGATTGTACACAAGAAATTGTCTATTATAAGCCACTGCTTAAAATAAAACAAGTTAATAAATGTTGATTCAATTGGTAAATAGTTGATTTCCTTACAAGCAAGGCGGATACCCATATATTGCATTGGGGGATCAAGCCGCTAGGAGAAAACCTTTTTTTTTTTTTTAGGGAGCTAAAATATCTTTTGACAGGACTATTATATATTATTTCGAGCCCCCATAAAATTAATTAGGCTCACTAACTTACACTTATATACGATCCTGTTATTTTAATTATCATGTAATCTAATGACTAAAAACTTGCTCCTAAAAGTGAATAAGTGGAAAATCTGATGTTTGAATCCTGATCCATGCAGACTGTAATATCTGTACCAACTGAGCTATGCTTACGGAGACTCAGTCCCCTTATCTACTCACCACAAGTTTAACTTTTCAGTTTTCATAAATCGAACATTTTTAGGATATGAAGACTAATAGAAGATAATTGTAATTTTATATAATTTTATGCATTTTGAGTTTCTTTTGTCATTTTAGTTATGTATTTTGTAAAAATTCATAATATTTTTCTTTAGTCAAAATATATACATAATTTTCTAGCCTTACCAAAAAAGAGTTCTAGATCTACCACTTCTTGCAAGATTCGTGAGTTCAACTTCCGTTGTCAATGTAAAAACCTTTATGTAAGTGATTTATAAATAGCTTTATAAGCATTCCTTAAGCTTGAGGTTTGATCTGAGAAAGACCCGAAATCCAACTCATCTAAACTTGTATTGAAAAATAAAAAATACACAATTAGGTGTATATGTCAGCAAAAGAGTTTCTTCCTTAATTCTTTTACAAAAGATACTAACGATTATTTTTATGAAATAAAAAGTTATTTGTTGACTTTAATATTTTTAAAATATCATTTTATGAAGAAAAAAACATCATTCTGTTGTTTTTAAAAATCATACTAATTTATTTAATATTTTGTGGTATAAATTAATTAATATTCATTACTATAAGTGATAAAAATTAAAAATAGTTACGTTTTACTTCACCAACATTTTTATTAAATAATATTTAGTCATTATAATTTTAATTGATAGAAAACATTTTTTCAAACAAGGTACTTACTTATTATTTATGATTTATAAATGCTTTTTGAACCTTCGCGACTTTGTTGCTTTCCAAAGCCCAACTTAGATAAACTTTTATTTTTTGAGGGAAAATAAATGAGTAAATTACACTCATGGCAATTGGACCTAGGTCTAATGGATACCCGCATAAATTATCCATAATGGGTAGGATAAAACCCCGCTATAATGGGTCTGGGGACGGGTCCAGATAATACCCACGAATTTAAATGTATTATACTGTCCAACCCCGCAACCCCACATATTCATATTTATTTAATATTATAAGTAATTTATTTTCTTACTGTATAATTAATTAAATAATTTATTTAGCTATTTAAGCCTAAACTAAAACCTAAACCAAAAAACTGCTTAATACAATAACAACTACATCCTACCGGTGTACAATTTTTTAGAGGTATTTTGGATGTTTTTAATTTTACTAAATACTACGATTCGTATTATTTTATGAGTTAATTTTAAAATATTTATGTCATAGTTTTGTTTCAATTGTGATGTTTTTATTGTCTTTTCATAGTTAAAGTGCGGGTGGGTGCGGGTATGGGCACTTAGGTACCCATAGGGTATGGGGAAGGGCACTAAAGTTGTTGCCCACGGGGGTACGGGTAATTTTTACAAATGCGGGTATGGGGATGGGCATTGTAGTACCCTACCCATAGGGTACCCATTGCCATCCCTCCCCTAAGAGAAGTTTTTCCCTCACCTCTTAAGTTAAAATATACACTCCACTCCCTTGAAAAGTAAAATTTATACTACACTCTCTTATAAGATGCTTGAATTACAACCTTATCCGTTAATAATTAAATATGCATTACACTTTAATCTATTTTAACATAAATAAATATTTTTATGATATATACTAATTTTGAATCACGATTTAAGAAAAAATAAATTTATTTCTTCATAATTTAAATGTTAATGATAATTAAATTTAAATATTTTATGCTTGGATGGGAGGACGGGGGTGAGGTGTGGAGTTGGAGGAGAAGATTGTGGGCGTGGAAAGAGGAGATGGTAAAGGAGTGTAGGCACTTACTTGATGGTGTTTCTGTGCAGTGTAATGTTTTTTACAGGTGGCAGTGGGATCCGGACATATACATGATGGGTACACTATGAGAGGTGCATATCAGATTCTGACAAATCCGATCTTTCCTACAGTTGACGAAACGGGTGATCTTGTCTGGCATAAGCAAGTACCTCTGAAGGTCAAGTTACCAACCAAGATCAATCTTCAAAGGCGCGACTTCCTTCAGACTGAGGCGACTAGGTGTGTGTCGGGGTGCGGCACAGTTGAGACAACATCTCACTTGTTTCTTCACTGCAAGGTTTTTGGTTCATTATGGCAGTATATCAGGTCCTGGATTGGTGTGTCTGGATAGACCCTCAAAATATTAGTGAGCATTTTTATCAATTTACTCACTATACAGGTCAATCAAAGGCGTGTCGATCGTTTCTACAATTAATATGGCTTCTTTGTGTTTGACTGGTTTGGAATGAACGCAACAGCAGGCTATTCAATAACATTGAAACTCCTATTGTACAACTATTAAAAATGGTTAAATTTCATTCGTTTTGGTGGCTGAGAGCTAATAACGCCATTTTTGTGTACGGTTCTCAGAGATGGCGGTCAGACCCTATGATTTGTTTGGGTATCGACTGACCTTTGTTCTTGTAAATATTGTGTATGATGACTGTTTGTGATTTGGGGTGGTCTCTCTAGTACACCTTGTACCGAGGAGCTCTCAACGCCGTATTTAATATATCCCATTTTGATTTCTTCAAAAAAAAATTAAAATATTTTGCTATTGATTGTATAATTTAGAGTATAAAATTAACTTTTAAAAAACCATGTTTTATTGTCTTTGGTATTTTTTCACATATTTTAATTTTATTTTGGGTTGTTTCATATTTTATAATAGGGTTTAAAACTACATGTTAATGAAATTATGAATAAAAAATAGCGAAAAATATGTATTCAAATATTGATTATATTAAAATAGACCCGCAATACTATTTTTTTCTAAAGTGTGTTGGATTTTTATTTATTTGCTAGATTATTAGAAATTAAAAAAAATATTGAGGGAGTAAAATGTAAATTTTAACATAAGAGGGGAGAAGAATGTAATTCAAGCTTCTCTTAGGAGAGGGGAGTGATAAGTTTTCTAATATGTTTTAAATAATAGGGGATGAGAGTGTATATTTTAACATAAGAGGGGAGGAGAGTGTAATTCAAACATTTTGAGGGAAGGGAAGTGTAATTTACTCAAAATGAATAAATAATCTTTTATTAAAATAAAAAATAAATACAATTGGGTGTATATATATAGCAACAACATGTAAGGGTTTCCTTGTATTTTTTTCGTAAGGGTTTCACTTTCAAAGACGGCACCGTTCTCCACCAATATCCTTCTAGGGTTTCTTCCACAAAAAATTCCAAAGGGTTTTCACTTCCAACTCAACAACAGGACTGTTCTCATGAATATCAATCGTCTGATAATCCTCCCTGACGAACTTATCGACAAAGTCGTAACGCCCCTTGACGTAAAAACTCTGATGCTGATGAAGTGTGTTTGCAAGTCATGGAAAACCCTAATCTCCGATCCAGACTTCGTCAAAAGGCACCATAAGAAGCAATCTACACACCTCGCTTTTCTCACAAACAATTATAAAGATTTGCGAGAATGTAAGGTCGTGCCCATCTCTAGTTTGATGGAGGGTACTTCGAATTCTATCACCCTTGCCGTCCCTTCCAACCAATTCTATTACAAGGACGCTGGTAGGATTGTTGGTTCATGCAATGGATTGGTCTGCATACAAGATTGTTCTTTCACAGCTGAGTATAGCGAGCATGCTTTCTCTTTTTGGAACTTCGCCACAAGGACAAAATCCGAAGCATTGGTGTCTTTTCGCAGTAATCCCACGCTCAATAAAAATATAAATGTTTGCAACTTCACTTTTGGTTATGATAATTCAACAGACACTTACAAGTTGGTGTTCTTCAGTTTGGAAAGGGACGACGACCTTATGAAAACCGTGATAAGAGTTTTTACTTTGGGTGATAATGATTGGAGAGACATTGATTGTTTGCAAGTGGCATTGGTGTGCCAGAATGTGAAAAATGGTGTTTATTTGAAAAGTAGTATTAGTTGGTGTGTTCGTTACCGATATAATTGTCATTTGAAGAATCTTACAGTCGAACAATTCGTGATGATCTCACTTGATTTGGGGACAGAGACATGTACAAAATTGTTGCTCCCTCGATGTTGTGATGAAGAGCTACATGGCTTTCCTACTCTTTCTGGATTGATGGATTGCCTCTATTTTTCTTATGATTTTAAGAAAACCCATTATGTTATTTGGCAAATGAAGGAATTTGGAGTTCAAGAATCTTGGACTAAATTCCTTAAAATTAGTTATACCAATCTTCAACAAGATTTTAAAACTCACGAGACCTATTATCCTCCTCGATTGATTCCATTGTGCTTTTCTAATAATGGTGATACATTGATATTTGCAATCAATCTACCAGACCAAGCATTTCTCTATAATTGGAGAGATAATACAGCAAAGAGAATTAAAAGTAACGGTAAAAATTTGTGGTTCAGTGCCAAGGGATATGTTGAAAGTTTGGTATCGACTTCTTGAAGGTAATTTTCTCTTCAATGATTTACTTGTTTGAATTTGTGTTAGTTTATGGTGTACAATATATTGTGTGATTATTTTCAAATCATGGTTTTATTTGATAATCAGTTTTCCCTCAAGTTTATTTGTTTTGTCTTGCGTTTAAATATTGGTAACAATGAACTTTGATTATTAGCTATGAATTTCTTTGATTTTATTTACTATTATAGTTTTGAGCTTTTATGTGTATGGTACAATGGTATAAATTTCTAAGCTCATGCCAAAATTAATAGTTCAGTAGTATAGCAGCCTTTGCAAATTGCAATATACCTGAACATATTCAATTTCTATACACATCAAAGATAATAAGAAGATAAAGAAATTTGGATTGAAATAGTTAAGCCTACATCAAAGAAAGCTAATGAAGACCAGTGGTGTTTGAGACATATGACTTAAGAGAATTGTTGGATCCTTTGTTTCAACATAGGGTTTGGAATTATCTGGAGGTCAATATCGAGTTTTCTGATACATATTTTAATTTTGGTCCTAAATTTTGATCAGTTGATCATCGATGTCCTGAATGCGTGAATGAGGGAAATCTCCGACTCTAACATCAACCTAGTTTTCAATGGAAAAAAAGAGAGAAAACTTAACCATTTTCTGATGATCGAAAAGGAGAGTTATATAGTTGTAGGTTGTTGATTATGTGTAATGGTTATTTAAGCCATGTCATATTATGTATAATAACTGTTTAAAGATATACCTGTAATTAATGAACATGGTTTTTTTTAATCAACTTTGTTACTTTTTGACCATGCAGGATCACCATAAGCTGAAGAAACTGTGTTTCATTTGCTCCTCCCAATAAGCAAAGGTACTGATCAATTGTTAATGCTACCTTGGTTTGATCAAGTAATGGAGCAGGCTGCTTATCCTACTATATGATATGTTTAAAGTATTTTACTTTACACATGTTAGTATATTCATTAGTTGTTTCCTACGTTACTATAAATGTTGTTTATTGGAATCAATTTTTATTTTGATTTGGATACATTTACCTTGCTTCGTAGAATTTATATTGATATTTCATCTTTGCAATGTTACACATTCAGTGTGAAAATTGAGTACCAATCGTCGAGATAAAAACAAATGATAGTTTAGTATAACTCAATAGTTAAATTCACTTATTAGAATGGACTCCACTTATTTATCATTGTGTCCATCTCTTTCGTAAATGGACAACAAATGAAGAAAAATAAATGGACCAAAGTCATATTTATCCCTGCCCTATATATAAGAAATAATAAAATAAAATTATATGGTTATAATTAATATAATAAAATGTAATTATCTATATTAAATATAAAGAGAATACAAACTTTTTATGTGACTTATTGCGCTCCAATTTTATTTATAATTTATTCATTCTTTAGTTTCCAATGGAAAAAAAATAAATAAAGAGAGAGAAAACTTGATCATTTTCAGATGATAGATAGAAAAAGAGAGTTTATATAGTTGTAGGTTCTCAATGTTTGATTCCATGACAGCAAAAGTGATTTGTCTAATGGTTATTTAGCAATGTGATATTGTGTAATAACTATTTGAGAATGCTACCTGTAATTAATTAAATGTCATAGGAGAGTGATGGTGGGCGAAGGTTTACGAGTGACGGTGTGTTTCTAAATCCCACTACCTGCAAAATTGGTGTTAGGGTTTGTTCTTAAATTGGGGTAAAACCTCATTTCAATTTTATTATTTTAATTCTTTGTTTAACTTTATTATTTTAATTCTGTTATGAAACTAAAGAAATAGGAACAAGAGTAAAGTAGAGAGAAATAGAGAAGGAGAAACAAAGTGAAGAAAGATGATTCTATTATTTTAATTCTTGGAGCAAACACAATATAGTCCAATAAGCTAACAGTATGACCCAATAACCCAATTGCTATATGGACATCCACTTATAATATTCATAACACAGCTCCTTGGATGTCCGTCGAAGATATGCCTCATTAAAACCTTACTAGATAAAAACCCAATGAGAAAAAATTATAGTGAATGAAAAAGAGTACATCATCATTTTGTGTCATATATATACCTCATTAAAAACCTTACCAGGAAAACTCAGTGAGATAAAACTATAGTTAAAGGAAAAAGAGTGCAGAACATATTTTTGTCTCGCCCTCATAAAGACAACTATATATGAGACCAAGAAGTTTAAATAATCATTTATACTAGTTACTCAAAATCTTTACTTGGCCGTGACTCTGTAGAAAGATATGATCTATCTCCGTACTCTTCTCCAAATTAGCAGCTTTTGAGATAACTTCATATTGAGTTGTTGAAAGAACCTCCTTTTAAAATTAGAAAAACTGCAAGTTTCTTGTATGTGTATAATCATGATCCTTAATAAAGAACATTCTCCACTTCCTTGATGTGATGTTAACATTTTCAATCGATTGGGTGATATTGTTCTTTCTCTACGGTACAAATTGTATGCTTGACTTTGCTGCAATATTTGTATTTACTAATATTGACAAAAACAAAGTACCATGACACACACACACACACACATTAGTATCCTCACCTGACCAATTTAAGTTGTTTATAATTTTCCTGAAGACGTTATCTTTACTCACATCAAATGACATCACAATCATTCTAGTACATAATCAATTAGATTTGTTCATATCAACATTTGAATAAGAAATTTAGAATCTCTTCAGGAGTTCTAATAATTATCATAAAATTGATTATAACAACAAATTCATTTCAATATCCTTAAAATGGACAAATGATGTCACATCTTCAATAGTTTTGTTTGTGTGTCTTACGCAGATGAAATCCTTCAGGAAGTTTCATATAACCATCTCTATCAAGTGAGCCATATACAAATAAATTGTAACACATATTTAATATAATTTGAGCCTTTCATGTGCTACTGAACTTAATCAAGTATGAAAAAGTTCTTGAATTCACTTTAGGTGAACATATCAAACTCTATATATATGTATATTACCATACTAATTCCTTTTTCGCGCGAAAAATCATATATAGCCATTTAACTTCACACCTTAAGTGTGCGGACTACAAGTCCAAACAAAGTCTGCTTCATGAAGCGAGTTTGATTTCACTAGAATTCTGTCTTTTTCATTTGTAAATATTTTCATTATCAATAACTTTAATAGAATTTAACTCATGATCCTCATTATTACTTATCACATATAACACTATATTATCCAAAAACACGTCGACGTTGACTTCATTTCAGTTCCATCTCATTCCATTGAGATCTTTCATTCATGACATAATTTATTAATATTTCATAAGTTTCAGGTACCTAATCAGTTCTTCTGGAACTGAAAAATCAATTATGTCATAAAACTCTTTTTTAGAGTTTCTATATCCTTGTTTGGGTTATCATTCCTTTAAGCTCATTTTCTTATTCGAGGCTTTTTATATTTGGAACCGATTGATCTATCATGCTTCAGGCACGATTGAAACTTATTTGCAATATTAGATTATCCAACATGGAAATCTATTTCGTTTGGAGCATTAGTAGCTGATATTTGATTTGTTTACCTTTGCAAATGAGTTATATCTTGAGGATCAAGACGAGACAATAATATTTCCTTTCAAATCATTTATTTGAATTTCAGGTTCACATTTGTAGCTGCTTATTATCTCCCCCTAATATTGGGAAAATTAATCCATCAATTGATAATCAGTCTACTAGTCTGTAAATAAGTTGGCTCAATATAATTTATAATAGATGGAGATTCATATCAAATATGTTTTTCCAATATTCTTTCAAGATTTATCTTAGTGCAATATATTGGAGCAACTGTGATATACACAACACATCTAAAAATTCACTTAGATGAGAAATATCATGTGGTTAACCTAAAATCAATGATAGATCAAGGGGAGGACTTATATATAGTAATGTGTTGGCTTGATGCAAATCAATATCTCAACATACAAGATTATTGATTCCCAAAATAGAGTTTATAAGACATGGTCTCATAACCAGAATAGGGTTTATAAGGTATGGTCTGATAAGTATCAATCATACGATTAACTTTAGACGTCTAAATAATGGATCTTCGAGTCCATTTTTATGAGCATATGCTGTAACACCCCGTTACCCAAAAGTAAATAAATAACAATAATCATCAGAGTATTTCACCAAACGGGTATGCTACATTGCAATTTCAAAATTCTTAAATAGAAAATAAAACTATTTAATCAAACCGCTTGATAAAATTTGAAAACATAGCAGCGGAATAGTTTTCAATCCAACAACATCCTACGGCATTAAAGGCCTTAGCATAATTCATCAACAATGTTCAAAAGATAATAAAAAGGCTCCACACCACAAGTTCCAAAATTTGATACATGGAAAGGAAAAGCAACATTAAGAATAAAGATAAATCCCATCCCACGTATCAGAGCCCTAGACACGACTTTGAGCCACCACCAACTACTCAGGGTCACCTGCAAGTTACCCATAGGAAGGGCAACGTTTTCAAGCAGAAGGGGTGAGATTCACAACAATAAATATAGATATTAAAATCATCAATTGAATCTAACACCCTAATCAACAACACATTATCTTGTAACATATAAAGGTATAAGCCACAAGCATCAACAACATCAACCACACCATAATCACATTGAGTATCATATATATGTATATATCACCTATTCAACACCAAAATCATCTTATCAGATAACAACTGAATAACCACTAAGACTCATGCAATTACATGACCACTGCTAAGACACCATCTTAGACTTCTTAAATGAAATGCAATAATGCATGTGGTACCAATCAGGACCGAGGCCCTCACCGCTTTTGAATGGTTAAAGCATTCATCAGGACCGAAGCCCTCACCGCTGTTGAGCAACTAGTACTCCAGGACCGAAGCCCTCACCGCTGTTTTATGCATATGCAATGGACCTACTTGTGTATATCTACATACAACTGACCATGCAATGCAACTCCATGTGACTCGACTTAAACAACATGTATGATTCATTACTTTGCATACATTTCATTCATCATCAGCAATCATCAATCCAGCAATCAAAACAACCACAATAATGCATAATTACATGAAACTATGCTCAACACAACAACATTAAGGTACTACCATTCAAGCACGAAATTCAACATACAGGAACTGAGTAGCTCGCCTCGCGAGCACATCTGCTCGCCATGGCGAGTTCACAAAAACACTAGCTCGCCATGGCGAGTTCAAGGCGAACTCGAGGCGAGTGAAAATTAGGTGCTCTCGGGAGAAATGCTATTTTCTCACTCAAACTCCAATTCTAAGCTTCCTATTAATCTTTTTAACCTAAAACTTTCACCAATCATCATTAAAATCATCTAGGTACCTTAAACCATCCCCAAAACATCTTATAACAACTTTTCAAAAATCAAGTGTTAATCTGGGCTACTCGCCATGGCGAGTTGGATTGCTCGCGAGGCGAGCGATGAAGTTGCTCACTCGCCATGGCGAGCACAGTTGCTCGCGAGGCGAGCGATGAACTTCTGTACGGGCAGAAAACTGGTTTTACCCAAAAATCCCATTTTTCTTCCAATCACTCCCCAAATCAGTTTACAGATGCAAATTAACTTTCTGTATGCACTTAGAACCTATTTCTAACATCAAATTCATGCTTACAACATCAAAACTACCATTTCATCATAAAACCCAAAATCCCCAATTTTTACCAAAACCTGTCAAACTCAAAATCAGAATCTAAAATCTACACTATTGAAGTAAACCTCACCCTTACCTTAAATTTGCAGAAGAAATGTGCAGCAAAAAGGGTTCCTCTGGTTCTTCTCTCTTGCTCCTGGTTTTCTCTTGTTTTCTCCCAAAACTGCTTCTACGTAAAAACTAATTCTAACTTCTCTGTATTAACCTCCCACCAAAATGTAACTCCCTTTAATTATACTTAACTCCCCATAACTTCTAATAACTCCTATTATTTCCCCAAACACCAAAATAATTACCATTTCATTCTTATTTTAATTATTATTAAATAAACCATATAATAAAATAATATACCATATAAATCACCCAAAATCACACATATAAATATAAGCATATGCATATACTCCACATAAATCACCAAACCATCATATATAAATATATATATACTCCACATAGTTTAAAATTAATTAAATAAATAACTAGGGCGTTACATATGCTACCCGCTGTTCCATATCAATTTCAATTGACAAATGATACTTATCAAATTCTTTCTGGAGTGTTTAGAAAATAAACTCTTAGTCAAATTTGTTGACATAATAATCTCACAAACTTCTGGTTGTGAATATACATGTGATCATTTAGTTGATGCATCGATTCAAATCATATAATATTCAAGTGATTCACATGATCAGTGTATTAATTTAAATATCACCTTATATAAGTGAGTGACTCGTTCTTTTAAATTGTTAACTTTCTCAGGGAACTAATAACACACAATAGTTACTAGATTGAAGGAAGAATCTTCTGGCTCTTCAATGTATATCCATTTTTTTAAGTAGTTTATGCATAATAATAGATCGGGGATAACTCAATCGGTCTTGGCAACAATAAATTTAATATAATTTGTAAACTTCTAGTTTACGATATTATGTGCTTTCATTTGCACAAATAATATAATATGTAAATTTCAGGTTTACAATAATATGTGCTTTCATTGCACTAATATACGTGTAGTATAAATCAAAGATAAAAATAATTTTTTTCACTACACTTGTTTTCTCGAGAGTATATCTCGTAATATAGAGATATTTAACATTTTTTCAATATGAGAATACAATCTCATTGTGTAACTTTGTTCCTCCATGTAAAAATAAATTAGCTCTGAGCCTTCAGTAATTTATTTATTTTAAAGTGCAATACTAACATTGATTCCTTGCATCATAAATTTATGAAAAATATCCTTGGCTCTTCCAAAATGCATGATTGAAACCATATTATTGTAGAAAATTTAACAACAATAAATTTTAAATATCATAATCATGCTAAAACCCAAATATTCAATTTCAAATGAAATAAAATTGAATCATACATATACCAAAAAATATTCATGTCGCTATTGATTCACTGCATATGAATGATTCTTTAACCATTTATTGTAGAGTCAATATTTCTCAAAATTAACGAATCAAACCTTTGTTTAATGTACTACCAAATTGAATAACAAAAGATGAGATTCATTATTAAAATACAACAAATATTCCTCAAATATATATCACAACCAAATTAGCACTTCTAAATACAAATCTTATACACAAAATTGAAATGAATCAATTTTAATTTCAAAGTAGAAATTAAACAAAAGGATATAAAACTTTTTTTTCAAATAAAAATATATTTTCAGAACAAATTAATTCACCTGAATTAAATTAAATTTAAATCTTTATTTGCTAGCAACATATTTTCGTTTGATGTTACAATGATCAAATAACCATACTTAAAAATTCAAAACAAATATTTGTATGCAAGACATTCCAGTACATATCGATGATGGATTTTAAATAAGTTTAAATCAAAATCCACAAAAATTGCCCAAATTATATGAAAGCACAACCATAAAAATGAATGAAAACAGACATATTGACAAGACAAAATTGATGTACATAGAAAATATTCTAGTTGAAAGCATAGAAAATGTTCTAGTCGGAAAAATTGACCAACTATAGTTTAGAAAAGAGTGTGTCAAAATTCAAGAAGTTAAAACAGAATAATTTAGGTGTCAAACACGATTTTAGGAATTGAAATTTCCAAATATCATGGATCCAAATTTTCCAGTATAAAATCAATTCACTTCTAAAAAAATGATTTTAACCAACTATTCTTCACAACAACAAAATTTGTGACAATTAATTTAAAATAAAATAAATTATTTTAAATAGAGTCTACCAATCGAATTGACATTGGATCCATAACAAACATGGACCGTAAAGTTAGAAAAAAAATTAAATTAGTTACATTATCTTTTTGAATTAGTTTCTTATTTTGGAAAAGTAAAAATCTATAGAATTTAGAAAATAATTTTTGGATCAAATCTCCAAATAAAAGATAATTGATATAATTTGAATCCTTAATTTTAGGAAGAAAAGTTGGATCTTTAATTTAATATTATATTTGAAACAAACTCAAACGTAAAGATATGTTTCATATCAATTTTAGTAATATATATTTTTTTTTAACTTAGATTCAAATAAAAACAAGTTTATTTATTTTAAACCCAACAAAACTGGTTAGCAAATTTTTTGGAAACAATCCACAATTAAAGGAAGAGTTTTTCTATTCACACCTTATATATTTCTGGTTACACCCAGTTTTTTTAAAAAGTTTTTGATAATACCAAAATTGTCCTTTTAGATAAAATTTTTTAAAATCTTGATTTCATTCATTGTCACTCTAAAATTCCACTCTCTTTCACCTACCAACGATCAAACAATCCTGATGTTCAATTAATCTCTATGGAAGATTAAAGAGTGAATTAAAACATCTTTCATTCATACTCGATTGCATATAAATAAGTGAATTTTTTCTTCTTTTTCAATAACGCTGGTTTCAATTTTCTTCTTCTTGTTCAACTGCACTATACGACAGTTTCAGTTTTACATTGTTGAGGTTAACTTAAATTCAGTTTAAGTAGGTTCATGTAAACTTAGTTTACGTAACCTACTTAAACTGAGTTTAAGTATGTACACTTAAACTCAATTTACATGACCTACTTAAACTAAGTTTACATGTACATACTTAAACTGATATTACATAAATCATTGACCAAGTTTGAACTTTTAGATGTACACTTAAACTCAGTTTACATGACCTACTTAAACTGAGTTTACATGACCTACTTAAACTGAATTTAAGTATGTATACTTAAACTCAGTTTACATGAGATACTTAGACTAAGTTTACATGATCTACTTAAACTGAGATTACGTAGAATCATTGAACAAGATTGAACTTTTAAATATACACTTAAACTCGATTTACATGACCTACTTAAGCTGAGTTTAAGTATGCACACTTAAACTCAGTTTACATGACCTACTGAAACTAAGTTTACATGACCTTCTTAAACTGAAGAGGGATTTTAGGATGTAACCAAGAAAAAAGGAAGATGCTTTTTGAAAATTAAATTTTATGGAAGGGTAATTTTGTCATTTTGGGGTGCAATCAGGATTAAACAGGGTGTAATTAGAAAAACTCTTAAAGGAAACAATCTCAATCAAATAGAGATTTGTTTTAAAATTAAACCAAAAGATAAAATAATAATTAAATCAAGGGATAATTTCAACTGAATCATAAATCAATAAAACATGGAAATCTGATGAAAAAAATACACACCAATTCATAAAAGAATGAGTTTTTTATGTTCTTCAGGAATTCATGGAGAATAAAATTGGTTGATTCTAAATTTTTTTAAGTTTTTCAAGAACTATATAGATTTGTTATTTGTATGATCCTTCATGGATGTATCACTACGAAATTCTTCAGGAATTCGTGGAGAATAAATTAAAACCGAGTTGTTTAAGTTCTTCAGGAACTATACAACAAATCTAAACAATTAAGATTATTTTTCTAAATCATCCTTGAAGGATGTAACTCTTTTGATGAATTCATCCAGAATTCACAAAAAGATACTGAGTTCTCAAGTAACTACACTTTTGAATTCTTCAGGAATTCATATAGAATGAGTTCTTCAGAAACTATATAATAGATCTCTTTAATTTTATAATATGAGATCAATCCTTATGCAATACTTCAGGAATGCATATGGAATAAATAAACACAATAATATAATACAATTCACATTATAGTGGTTTAATGTATCTATAAGAAACTTATTCCAATTGATGGAATTGTAATAGTATAGTCTATAATCATCGATACAAAAATTAAAACTTATTTTCATGTAAATAGATTAAAAAGAATTACATACCTCAGTTGGTTAGAGCCTCGTGCTGATAACGTGTTATGAAACTAAAGAAATAGGAACAAGAATAAAGTAGAGAGAAGTAGAGAAGGAGAAAGAAAGTGAAGAGATATGATTCTATTATTCTCGTGTAGTGTAGAATTAATGTATGATCCAATAACCCAATTGCTATATCGACATCCACTTATAATATTCATAACAAATTCTTTGTTTCTACCTTAATTAATTTTTTTTAACATATATGTATTTCAGTTAATAAATAACATGAAAATGCTAGTAATGACGTGGAAATTGAATTAGCCAACACACATTGCCATGTCGCTGATACTTCATTAATGATGGTGTCAAATCACCAAAATTGACGAGGGGTTATAAAAACCAAAAATCTAAAATAGGGGGACTAAAATAGTGTAGCTTTAGAAATAAGGGGATCAAAATTCCAATCCAGTTAAAATAAAGGGATCAAAAGTGCAGTTAAACCTAATTTGTTTTTTTAAATATTTTGTTTACGAATTCTATTTTTTTATTGAAAAAATAGGAAAGACAAACACATGCTTGATAAATAATCACAAATTAAATTTACTATAATTTAATTTTTTTAAGAAAACATGAGCGTGAGAGGGAGAGAGCATGGTCAGGAGAATGGCGGTTATTGTCGTTTCCACCGAGGACAAGCGCGTCGGTATTCACCTTCGCCGCCGGAAGTGAGGTACTATCAGCGACAGGGGGTCGGGGTCCAAGCAGGGTGCCACTAAATGGGGGGGTAGGGGAGAGTGGTCTGTCGTGAAACCGCGAAGAGGGAAAGCGCAAGTACAGGTGGATGGACGACGGGACAGGTTTCGGGAGGAACAGCGGCAAGGAGGAACAAGGGTTTTGTCGTCAGGTTCTATCGCATGATGGGAAGGTAGTGTTACAATATTCAAGGCCAGGTAGAGTGACAGTGGAAGATGATGACCGTCGACTATAAGGTTACGATCGGAAGGGTCGCCGTTTTCAGTCGTGGAGGCGTGAAAAGGAACAGCTGGTGGGACATGGTTCAATCGCGCGCATTTCCAACCATCATCAAAGGTCTCTATCGCGGCAGAAGGTTAAGGTTCAGAATTCAGATGTGCGTATTCATGCTATTCCTGGTTCAGATGTGTGAACTCTTGCTACTTCTGGTACAGTGTCACAAAATTTTGTCTCTTTTTATTTTACGAATGTACCGGATGACATTTCCTATAACTGTTTAAGTTAAGGGTTTGAGGTTTGTGGTATCATGGAGGATGTCTATTTAGCAAAGAAAAGAAATATTAATAGTGGTGTGTTTGGTTTTGGGCATTACAGTAAAGTGAAAGATGTGGATAAACTGTTGAAAGCGTTGAATAATGTGTGGTTTGGGGACTGTAAAGTGGTGGTCAAGGTAGCTAGTTTTGATAGGTTTGGAAACAAGAAGGATGATGTTAGGGTTATTGGTGAGGGAGAAAAAATTAAAGATGGAGAAAAAAGTAAGGTTGGGGGGGGGGGGGGGGTTATAATTATGAGGGAGAAAAAAGAAAGGGTGTTCGGGTTGGTGTTGTTGAGGGTCACGCCACTTTTTTTTTTTTTTGGGGGGGGGGGGGATGGTAATGGCGGTAAAAAGGAGTTGGAGGTGGTGACCGCGGGAGAGGGGAGGGAGGAGGAGGCTTTTCCTGTTATTGTAGGAGGGATGGGAAGTAGTAGTGAGTTGGAATGTAAACAAGTGTACGTTCCCAAACATAATTCTACTGTTAATGACTTGACTTGGGCAACGAAAGGCGTGGTGGTGTTTGTCTTGAACGGAGATGCCATACTAGTGTTACAACGTCAGATTTATGATGCGGGTTTTGTTAAACTTGTCATTATTCCATTGGGAGCTAACAAGGTGTTTTTGCGAGCTTTGGATGATGGAGATGTTAGTATTATTTTATCGGAAGTTGTTGATTATTTTAATAATTTTTTCTCCAAACTAGTTCAATGGAATAAGGACACATTGATTCGCGAAAGAGGTTCTTGGGTGAGGATATATGGAGTACCACTACATGCGTGGAATATAGATTTTTTCAAATTATGTGTCCTTGATTGTGGTCGTCTGTTATGAATTGATGATATTACATTGGATAGAGATTTTTTCAAATTATGTCTCCTTGACTACATACGTGGAATATAGAATTTTTCAAATTATGTCTCCTTGACTACATACGTGGAATATAGATTTTTTCAAATTATGTTTCCAGAACAAATAAATTTTATTTCACTGCCACTTTTAGTAAATGATATTTAGTTATTATAATTTTAAATTATAGGAAATATTTTTGTTTTCTTCAAAATAAAAATAAAAAACTCATTTAACTACTAATTTAAAGATGGATTGGATAGTAAATGATGTTTTTTCAGTCCCGTAAGTGTAGTTCAGTTGGTAGCTACCATGAATAATTTGTGCAGGGGTCGGGGTTCAAACTCCAGATTCCCCACTTCTCCACATATAATGTGTGTGAATCTAGCCACTAGGCTATCCGGAAAAAAAAAAAGATGAATTTTCAATGGTACCATAGAAATTAAATATTTTAAAACACAACTTTTTTTAAGGCAAATAAAATAAAACAAATTAACGAAGATTGACTCCGGTTTTAAAATGTTAAACCACAACTTTTTTTAAAATTTTATTATAAAAAGAAACAATACAATTAGCGTATATATATATATCACTTTCAACAGCCGCATCGTTCTTCTTTCAAAAAAAAAAACAGCCGCATCGTTCTCCACAACTTCTAGGGTTTCTTCCACAAAAAGTTCGAAGGGTTTTCACGTACAACTTCAACAACCTACTGTTCTCATGAATATCCCTCCTCTGGTAATCCTCCATGACGACCTTATCGTCGAAGTCCTAATGTTCCTCGACATAAAATCTCTAATGTCGATGAAGTGTGTTTCCAAGTCTTGGAAAACCCTAATCTTGGATCCCGACTTTGCCAAAATGCACCTTAAGAAGCAATCTACACGAACAAGTCACCTCGCAATCCTCTCAAACATGTCTGAAGGTTCGGGAGAATGTAGGGCAGTGCCCATCTCTCGTTTGCTGGAGAGTAACTCACATTCTATAACCCTTACCGATCCATACCACCAATTCTTTTACAAGGATGCTGGTAGGGTTGTTGGTTCATGCAATGGATTGGTCTGCATGCAAGATTGTTATTTCGCGGAGTATCACGAACACTCGTTCTCTTTCTGGAATCCTGCCACAAGGACAAAATCTGAAACATTGGTGTCTTTTCGCAACTATCCCAAGCCCAGGAAAAATGTTTGCAACTTCACATTTGGTTATGATATTTCAATAGACACTTACAAGATTGTGTTCTTATGTTTGAAAAGGGATGATAGCGACCTTATTGCAACGGCCGTAAGAGTTTTTACTTTGGGTGATAATGATTGGAGAGACATTGATTGTTTGCCTGTGGTATTGGTGCGTCATCCTTTTGGTAAGTATGTGCGAAATGGCGTTTATTTGAAAAGTAGTGTTAGTTGGTGTGTTCGTTGCAGATATTATTGTCATTTGAAAAATCTTATTGTTGAACAATTTGTGATGATCTCACTTGATTTGGGGACAGAGACATATACACAATTGTTGCTCCCTCGATGTTGTGATGAAGAGCTACATAATGTTCCAACTCTTTCTGTATTGATGGATTGCCTCTATTTTTCTTATGATTCTAAGAAAACCCATTTTGTTATCTGGCAAATGAAGGAATTTGGAGTTGAAGAATCTTGGACTCAATTCCTTAAAATTAGTTATACGAATCTTCTAAACAATTTTAAAACTAAGGAGTTATATAATGATTCATTATTTCATCGCTCTCGATTGACACCAATGTGTTTTTCCGAGAATGGTGATACATTGATATTTGCTATCAATATACCAGACCAGGCAATTCTCTATAATTGGAAAGATAATAGAGCAAAGATAATTGAAAGTACCAATAAAATTTTGTGGTTCACTGCCAAGGGATATGTTGAAAGCTTGGTATCGACTTCTTGAAAGTAAGTTTTTGTTCGATGATTTACTTGTTTGAATTTGTGTTAGCTTGTGTATGGTACAATGTATTTTGTGATAATTATATCATGGTTTTGATTTGATTATATTGTTGAATGATTATCTGTTTTATTAACTGTGAATTTTCTCGATTTTATTTACTGTTCTAATTTTGAGTTTTTATGTGTCCATTGATAGAATGCACCCTTTGTTACAGACTTACAGCATTGATGTACGTAAGTATTTGCAATCTAATTGAACCAATTCAATTCCTATATAATGCAAAATCAAAGAAATTTGGATAATAGATAATTAGGAGATATAGAAATTTGGATTGAAATAATCCTGCATGAAAGAAACCGTATGATCTATGCAGAATACTAGGATAAAAAATCGAGTTTGACTATAGATTTTTTATCTTGATCAATTGACCATCGATGTCCCAAATGCATGAAATCTCCGACTACATGGAACCCAAATGAAACTACAAAATCGACCTAGTTTCCAATGAAAAAAAGAAAGATAAAACTTAATCTTTTCGTCACGATAGAAAAAGCGAGTTATATAGTTGTATTTAGGTTTTCAATGTTTGAGCCCCGGATGACAAAAGGTATTGAACTAAAGTTATTTAGCCATGACATATTATGTATAATAGCTTTTTAAAAATACTTTTGGACCAAGCAGGATAGGAAATATAATACCTGTAATTAATGAACATGGTTTTTTTTAATCAACTTTGTTACTTTTGGACCATGCAGGATCACCATAAGCTAAAGAAATTGTGTTTTATCTGCTCCTCCCAATAAGCAAAGGAACTGATCATGCTCATACAAAGAGGTTCTCATCAACTGTTAATGCTACCTTGTTTAGATCAAGCAACGAAGCATTCTGCTTATCCTTTTCATTTTTATTTTATTTTGATTGCATGGATATTATATGATGTTCAAGGCATTTTACATTACACATGTTTCTTGCTACATTCATAGGTTGTTTCCTACTTTACTCTAATTTGTTGTTTATTGGAATACATTTTTATTTTGATTTGGATACAATTACCTTGCTTTCTGATTCATTTTGTACACATGTTGATAGTTTGCATATTGTGGCATACAAAAGTTGGTGCGAGTGGAATTTATGCAACGTCTCGAGTTCAAAGGGAAGTCCATTGATAGTGGCCCCTGGGGTTTATCCGTGTAGTTTACTTCGCACGTATAGTATAGTTCTCACCAAAATATGAAAGACCCTAAGAGTGTGTTTGGATGGGGGAATGTTTTGAGGGAAAGTAATGTTTTGAGGGAATTCAACCATTTAAGGTGAATTCTATTGTTTGAATTCACCTCAAAGTAGTTGAATTCCCTCAAAACATTACATTCCCTCAAACCATTCCTCCATCCAAACACACTAAGGGTTTCCAAAATTGAGAATGTGATAAAATGGATAATTGCAAATTGATTATTAAATCAAAGGTAAAATTTATGGATGACAACTACTTGACCACAAGAATATTGATAGACGAGAACTCAATTGTAGTTGGTGTTCTTAGTAAGGAAAAGGTAAAAGAAGACTAAGTCTAGGACTTACTTAAGTCATTACTCTACAAGACAGTACGAAAGTGAGATGAGAAACTTCATCAATTTTTTTCATACCCATTAATATAATGATAGTCATTTCCCATTTTATGCACAATCCAAACTTTCTTAATTTTAGTATCACTAGCCACATGTCCATTTGCCTCAACCAATTATGTTATGCCAAGTGTATTTTCCCATATGCTATATTGAATCATAACAAAGACTCCTCCTTGTAAAATAAATGAGAATTGTAAAAGATTTGTTCAAGGTGCAATTTGGGTTTATGAGGTAAAAGATTCTATGATTCAATTTTTATTTTTCATAGATGAGTGACCTGGTAGGATATTTAATATAAGGAGCAATATAATGAATCACTTTGATTTAAAATGATCTAATATAGAGATAATATTGAATATGTTATGACCCACTTGTCTTATTGGGAGTGTGCATTTACCTATAAAAATATTGTATGACAATATAATGAATCGATGAAGAATTTCAATATTATCCTAGTTTCTAGATAGGAATAGTTAGGGTCTGTTTGGGAGAGGGTTTTTTTTTTTTTCGGGGGGAAGGTTTGTGGACATGCACTCCCTTGTTTGGGAGATAAAAAAAAAATTGAGGGGAAGGTTTCATAGCTTTTTCCAAACCCCTCAAAACCCTAACTTGGTACATTTTCAGAGTCCCCCCAAAATGAGGGGTTTAGATGGTAATATGACTCACATTTACAAGTTTGACCTCAATATAATTTTAAAATTCCAATTCTACTTAACCCTAATTTCACTCATTTAACCCAACACACACACACACTCTACCCCCGCCCTCTCTTAGTTGGGCGATCTCCGACAAAAACTCGATTTCGATCTTGATCTTAATCTCAGTCACGATCTCGATTTAAATCTCAATATCCATTACGTTTTCGATTGCTGATACCTCCGGGTTTGTAATTCCTATTCACGATTTCATGTTTCGTTTAATTTCGAATCGCGATTTTGATTTCGCAATTTTGATTTACGTGTTTCAACTTGCAATTTTCGTGTTTCAACTTTTGATTTCCATTCCTGTTTTTTTATCTCCTTCAGTGATTTTGATTCATAAAATCATATAGCTATGTTGATTTATGTGATTTATGATTTATGTGTTTCATGTCTTATGGGATGATCTTTGTATTCTCGTGATTTATGTGTTTCATTGTTCTTATGTGATTCTTGTGTATGATTTAGGCGTTCTTATGGTGATTTTGACTAATTTGGTGATAGTGTTCATTCGTCTCATAACTGTCCAAATTATTGAGATGTTCATACAAGAACAACAATTGTTGAGTGTGTTATTCCCCAAATATTGCAAAATGTTTGAACTTTGAATATGTGTAGAGCAAATAATTTCAAACCTCAGTTGAAAGTAGTTTTAAAAAAATTGCAAAATGTTTGAACTTTTGAATATATGTAGCAAATAAATTGACAGGCTTTGACACGACATAAATTGGTGTATTTCTCCATTTGTATAAGGGTAGAGAGAGAGAGAGAGAGAGAGAGAGAGAGAGAGAGAGAGAGAGAGAGAGAGAGAGAGAGAGAGAGAGAGAGAGAGAGAGAGAGAGAGAGAGAGAGAGAGAGAGAGAGAGAGAGAGAGAGAGAGAGAGAGAGAGAGAGAGAGAGAGAGAGAGAGAGAGAGAGAGTATGCGGGGGCCTCAGGTTTCTTGTTTTTTCATGTTTCTTTGTATACTTCAATTGACATTATTAATTTCCTACTGCACTTATGCATATTTTTAAATCAAATTATGTGTATATTTCATATTTTTTTAGGGTTTATATTGTTTTATCCCCTCTAATTTAGGGGGCTTTTGAGTTTGCCCCTTGTAAATTTTTTTTTTTAGATTCGATCTTTTTAAAATATAGATTCTTCACGATTATCCCCTATATCATTTGAGTCAGCAGAATCTCTGATGTGACGCTAACGTGACTTTTTATTTTTATTTTTAATTTTTTTATGCATGCCACATGTAATTTATAATTAAAAAAAAAATGAAAAACATTTTTTATTTGTTTTTTATTAATATTGTTTTTGACAAAATTATTTTAAAACATATTAATGATTCAACAATAATTTTAAAACAAAAACAATATAGGGGTTTTTTGTTTTTGTTTTTGTTTTAAAATAATTGTCTTTTTAAATCATTAGGAGTTTTATTTCGTATTTTTAAGCTTCGTGCTTATCAAATTAAAAATTTAGTCCCGAAATCTGAAAATCAAAATTTCAATAGTTGACTGTTCCCGCCACATCATACACGGTGGGAAATTTAATTTGAGTTAACACAAAAATAACTTAACCATTCCTTCCCTCCACATTTTTCACTCCAAAACCAAACTCATTTTCGCGAATTCCTCAAAATCTCGTTTTCTCTTTCTTCTTCTTCTTCTTCTCTACCAACGATAATGGAAATCGATTCATCTTCTTCTTTGCTAAAACTGAAAGAGAGTGAGGTTGTTGTTGTTGTTGTTGATGCAAATGGAAAACAACAAGTGAGTCGTCGTAACAACTCACGCGGAGTTCGTGTTATTGGAAATCGAATCTATGATTCTGAAAATGGAAAATCTTGTCACCAGGTTCTTCATTTCTAACCTTCTTTCATTCTTCATTTTCTGTTATGTATGTTTAATAACATGATTTTCGGTTTCAGATCTATGTAATTCTGACACGGATATTTCATTTTCCAAAATTATTATTGGTATAGATTTGTTAGTTTCGTGTCTGACACGGATATTCTTCATATGTGTTGATGTCAAGTCGGTGTTGGACACAATACATATCTGACATCGGGATACACATAATTCGAGGAGTATGTGTGCTTCAAAGATTGACATTGACACATGTGGTTACATTCAATTATTCAATTTTCTCAAATTGTTATTGTTGTAATGCGTCTTGTCCCCTGTCTGTATTTGTGTTTAAGTTGTGATTTGTAGTGAGATGTAATCGTTTAATGTGGTAGTAGACAACATATTGAAATGATGAAGTAAAATTAAGAGCAAACAAAGATGGGTATGACTTGTTTGTGAGTGTAGGAAGGAAACACGAATTGTTAATAACAGTGTGCGCTTTATGTTGCTACTACTTGGCATGGCACACTCAGAGTGTGAGACTTGAACTGTTTGTGTTAATGTGATTATTGAAAAGATTCATCTTCTGATTTTGTTTGTGAATGTAATTATGGAGTTTGATTAATGAGCTAAAATTGGTGTTTGAAGTCTTGGGTTGTCGGCAGAAATGGATGTCATAATTAGTTAGCTTTGAGTATATTGTTAGCTCAAGATCCTAAGTTAATGTGAAAACAGGAAAAAATTATTTGATGGGTTGTAGGGTGATGATTTTGAAGGTTTACTCTGTGTGTTGTAGTAGATAATGTATTGAAACAAGGAAGTAAAATTAAGATCAAATACAGATGGTGTGACATGTGAATGTAGAAATGAAACACAGATATGAACTCAAAGAATACGGTTTTACTTGTCAACAATAGTGTGCGTTTGTTGTTGCTACTTGACATGACACTGCACAAAGATATCCTCTGTTTTACTTGTGAATCTGATTATGGAGTTTAATTAATGGGCTGAAATTGGTGTTTGAAGTATTGTGTTGTCAGCAATAACATCTGTTGTAATTGGTTTGCATTCAGTGTATTAGTAACTCAAGGCCCTAAGTTAATATGAAAAATCAAAAATTTCTTTGGTCGGTTGTAGTGTGATAATGTTTGAAGGTTTACTCCGTGTGTTTCTTGTTTTATGATTTTTGTTATGTGTTTGTTTTATTCTGAGACGTGGTGATTTCTGGAGGGAGCACATTTTGAACACTGGTCTACGACTTATTATGGGACACTGAGAATTATATGAAAAATGTGTACTTTGTTGATTGGTTGTAGGATGATGATGTTTTGAGGTTTAATTTGACTAGCTTGAAACTGTGTTGGTATTTGATTTCCTGTTTTGATGCTAACACATTTGTTTACTTGGTTTTCCACATTGAAGTGTCGGCAAAAAACAATGGATTTTTCTGCTGCTTGTAAGAATCCAAGAGGTGGGAAGCCTTGTGTCATCAGGTTCTGCCACAAATGCCTCTTGAACAGGTTTGGTTCCCCCTTTTTTTAATTTGGTTTTATCTATAGACTAATTCTATTTTATTAAGAGTATAACAGTAGACTAATTTATTGTGTTTTTTGAATGCTGATGATTTGTGTTGAATTTAGATATGGGGAAAAGGCGGAAGAGGTAGATCTATTGAATGATTGGAATTGTCCAAAGTGCAAAGGCATCTGCAACTGCAGTCGTTGCATGTAAGTTGTGGTCTGATAATGTGTTTTGAATTTGGTATTGTAGTCTTCATTTTCTACCATTTTGTGTGTTGGTTCTGAAAGATGAGTAACATTGTAGGAAAAATAGAGGTCATCAACCTACTGGTATACTTGTTCATTCGGCCAAGGCATCCGGTTATAACTCTGTGTCAGCAATGCTTGCCAAGAAGGCTTCTGAAGGTTTGGAATCGAACAATATTGTTGTTTTGCCTTCAAAAGAAGCAAATTTGGAAAAGGTGTGTTGATTCTCTCCATTTTTCTGTAGTTGACACATAAGATAAATTTGTGTTTGATGGTTAATAAGTTTCCTCTTCATCGATGCAATTGAAACAAATGATGCAGAAGCAAAAATGTGTTGATTTTCATAGTTGTTTTTGTGGTTGATTTTCATATTTGTTATATACTACAGGAGCTTGTAGTGGATCTATCATGGGAACCTGAGAAGGAAAACTCATTATGTGAAAACATAGGGTTAAAGGTTGAAGATGAGAAAACAAAGAAAATGAAGCGGGAAAAGTTAAAGGAAATATCTAATGGCAACAATGTTGACAATGCTCGTGAAAACAAGAAATTGAAAAGGCCTAAACTTTCCAATGGAGTTTCCGATGGTGATGTGAAAAGAAATGCTGATGCTGAAATGGAAACAAAAGTAGAGCAGAGTCATGGAATGATTCATTGTCAGATGGATGCTCCTAAGGCTTGTTCTGCAAATGATGATTCCTTCATTCCTAATCTAATGCATGGGAGAATTTGCCAAGGTACTGTTGTGATAGCTGATGGTGAAAATGCTGGTGCCAAGTCTCAAACAAATGCTATAGCTTTGAATGCTGAAAAAATTAAGGAGGAAATTCCTTTGCCCCTTGGCACCGAGATGACCAAAATATTAGACCTTGAGTTTGCACCCGAAGATGTTGGGAATGCATTGCAGTTTTTAGAATTCTGCAGAGTGTTTGGAAAGGTATTCCTTTATGCTGAATTTTCTCTTATATCTTTGGTTAATAACCTTTTACTGTTGCATCTAGTAGTTTACAAACTGAATATTTTTATTGTTGCTAATTCCTTAAAGCACATCGGTTAGTTACACACAATATCTTGTTGGTTCAATCAGCAAGCAAATTTTGTTTTCTTTTTAAGTTTTGGCTGGTTTAGTTGGGGTCTAACTTAACATACTGTTATTGGAGTCTAAGATCAAATTAATAATAGCCATGACAAGAAATTTGGACTACTTTACATTTTATTATTATCATGTAATCTAAAAACTAATCCTTAGATTACTCTGCAATAGGTCATTTAATTGATTTATTCCTTTAAATTGAATTAAATTTTCTAGACATAATGATGCTATTGTAGCTTAATATCCGTTCATAATTGCTATATCAAGTTTCCTTACATTTGTTCCCATGTATAATCAGCCTCTCGATCTTAAGAAAGGAGAAGCAGGAGCTATTTTAAGAGCATTGCTACGTAAGCAAAATTTGCGACGTGGACAAAATGCCTTAGTTGTTGAGTTCCAAATCAAGCTGTTGACTTTGATTGTATCTGATTCAGATAATGAGTGAGTTTATTCCTTTTGACTTTTTATTTGTTATTTCATTTTTTACGGGTGAGAGGGATTTATTTTGTATAGTATGTTTGGAATAAACTGTTATTTTTGGATCACTTTGGTGTAGGTCTTCATCCTTAACTGCTGGCAATGGAAAAAATTCATGGTTGAAAGTTCTGGAGGATTTGATTACTGAATCTGGTGCTGCACTAAAAGATTTTCCGGCGGATTGGCTCAATAAAGGCATTAGCGGATATAATGATTTGGACTTACCTAAAAAGCTTATCCTTCTGAACTTTATCTGTGATGAAGCTTTGGGCACGATGTAAGTATGTCAATTTAAACTGGAAATTGCTTTGAGATCTTTCTTGTTACTTCATTGTTTGATAATCATTATTACCTTCTTTTTTTATTATAATTCTTCCTGTCTTTATCTTGTTTAATGTGGTTGGATACTTACTTTATATCTTCAGGAAGCTAAGGAGTTATATTGATGATCAAAATGCAATATTGGCTGAAGAAATGAAAGCAGCAAAATCTAAGGTCGCTGAAGCTAAGGAAAAGGTAAGATGATGCAAGGTGGTTTGTTTTTTGTTTCTGAAATGGTGCTATTCCAAACTGTCACATGGTGTTCATATTGTTGTGTACATGTTATCTACAGGAAAAAAGTCTTAAACAAAAGTTGCAGGATGAGATGGCTAAAGCTGCTATATCAAATGGAACAAACCTCTCAATTTCAGAATATGATGCTCTTGTTTCAAAAATTAAAATTGAAGCAGCTAAAGCTCATAGTGAGTTGCTTGAGGCAAAAGGCACAATTCCTAAACGTATGTTCCGATGTTTGAGTATTTCATATGCTCTACCTTTAAGTAAACTCCATGCATAAATTTCTTCTATCTGATAGTAATATTTAGGTTGTTATGCGTAGTTTACAAGAGTACCTAGGTTGTAAACAAGTTAAAAAAGTTCAAGAAAATGATAAAGAACTTGAATGTTGGTTTTTTTTTTATGATAACACTTTGGCTAAGGTATATAAGCATTATAGACTTCAGTATTAATAATTGGGTGATATGCTGATCCTGAATGATATTAATATTTTTCATATCTTGTTTACATTCCCACAACATTTTATTCACTTTCTCAACATCTATCTTCGTGATTATCTGCACTGAGTTGAGTAGATGCTAATGAACCTTGAATGGAGTCTTGAAACCAAGTGGCTCATGTTAATGCTATAGTGGTATAGTACTGGTATGACACATGCTATTACAGGGGAACTTTGTATTCATGGTGTCATAGTGTGATCAACCAGTCATATTGTTACTGGTTGCTGTCATTTGCGTGGTTGATGTCATGGTGTGATAAAAAAAAGTTTATTGATCGAAAATAAACATCCAATTTGTTTAAATTCAGTTGGTTTAAATTTGCCAATTTCTTATGAAGAATATGATTGTTGCATCAGTAGATATTTCTTTAACATCCAAACTAGAATTTATTTGGTAAACCAAACAAATGCACTTGAATATGCAAGTATATGGTCACTCTTTGTTTTGTAAGAGTTCAATGTTCTGCTATTGCAATGGTTGACATTTTTTTTCCTTATAACATTGCAGGGAACCAATGCTGTGATGCAGTGAGAATTGAGCCTGAGTACTTGGATAATAGTGGTAATGCATTCTGGAAATTAAAAAGCTATAATGGTGAATATGCTTTCTTGTTACAAGGTAATTCTAGAAACAATTTAGCTTAACTTCTGTGAATGATACCTTTGAGATTTAGGCTCTAGCATGTTTACTAATATGTATCAACATTCAGATGTGAAGATCCATGATGAAGATGTTGTTGAAGTTGATGAAAAATGGTTTGTTTATGGAGCTGAGCAGAAGGATGAGGTCACTAAGTACATTTCCTCTAGGAGAGATTGGTTACCAAAACTGACTTCAGTTTAGTTGTTTGACAGATATTATCAATTACATACTAGTAATCTGCCAGGGATAATTTAAGGTTTTAACATGTATTGAAAGTGTCCTAAGTTCCAGTGTTTTGGTGATAAAGACAAGAATCCTTAGGTTTCAATGCAATTAGTTACAATTTGTAGCTGGTTAATTTTATTTTTTGTAACTTTTCAAATAGTAAGGATGCAGATTTTGACCAAGTGTTGAGGTAAAATGTTTTTAAATCAACATTTTTTGCTATTAAATTTTAATTATGTCGAATCATGTTTTCTTTAGATGATGTATGTCTCTTGCATGATGATTCATATTTTTTTCCCAGAAACCTATGTATTCCATGGTTATTGGTTCGTTTTTGGAAGCACTATCCTTGCACTTATTAAATTGGAAAGAAGAATACAGTTTATTTTAGTTGAAGTAGTAATAATATGAGCATTATACTTGTTTGCTTCTTGGATTTTTTTTTGGTTGGGCTTAGATATGATTTTGTTTGTGTGCAATTATAAAGATATTTAAATAATTCAAATATTGAAAGAGTTGGTAACATGACTCTTGTAGTAAAATCTGTCAAAAAAATAAAAATGACTCTTGTAGTAAAAGAATGAACCGAGATTTTCTGCAGTCACATAGTTGGAAGTTGGATGCCACTTGATATTGAATCATCAAGTGGCATATAAAAGGTATCATCGTGCTACAAATTTTTATTGACTGTGGTTAATTTGCTTTAGATATCATTCGTGTAGTTATCCATTTGAGAGACAATCCAACCTCATATAAAAGGTATATCCTATTGTTGACTTGATGATTAGTCTCATAATGAATCCATGAAACGTGAGTTCTCTGAATACCTTGGGTTAAAAAAAATTACCAATTTTATCAAATACCGTTTGTATAATAAGTTGTTGAAATAGTTTTTTTTTACTAATAAATTGCAGAAGTAATATTAAATAAATTTATAAGTCATATCTCAACCAATATATATCAAAATTGTTAAGACAAATATTCATGATGTCCCATAATTAAATCTGAAATCTCCTATTTATGTGTATGAGTTTATGTAGTATTTTCCCCAAAAAAATATTAAACAATTAATTTAAAATATATTGTTCTCATTAAACAAATAGATAAATAGAATAATGTGAAAGATAAATAATGATGCCACGTAATCTCAAATTTGGCGGTTGAGAAGCAACGACCAAAACTGTATGTTTCTCTGACTCTCCTTTTGCTGTGTCTGAAAAAAACAAACCAAAATGATGTTATTTGAATGCAAAACCATGCCAGGTGGAGCCACCGTGTCCTCCTCCTCCGGTCACCGGTTCCACTGTCTACCTCCTCTTCAACTCACAAAGTCTCCACTTGTTTCTGTTCATCCTCAATCCATTTCATGTTTTCATGCTAAGCTTTTCTTCAAAAGCAATAGGTTTAGTTTTGTTCCAGTAAGAGCTGCTGATTCTTCAACTACTACTGCTTCTCAGTCTTCTTCTGATGTTCCTATTGATAGTAGAACACTTGTTCCTGATGATGAAATTTCCATTACTAAGGTACTCGGTTCCTTTTTCATTATCTTTTTTTAGGCTATGTTTGGTGGTGAGATAAAATTTTGAGCTTATATTTTTCTTACATGCTTATGACTCTATTTGGTAAAAAATAGCAGATAGTTGATAACTTAGCTTATAGCGAATGGACTTATAAAGGATAGATGAAAAACATAGTTTATATAGCAGATAAGCTAGCTGATTGAACCCTGTTTGATAAACAGTTTATATCACAAGCACTTATCATGATAAGTGCTTATGTATAAACTTACATAAGCTATTTCTATAGGAAAAGAAAAAAATAAAGTTAAATTGTTTTTGTATATGCTATAAGTTGTTTTCATAACATATCTTGGAGAATTTATGAAATTAAGCTGAATTTTTTCTTATGAAAAGTGTCACAAGCTTATTTTCATAAGTTTTTCCCAAACAATGTCACAAATCTTATGCTAGTAGATAAACTTAAATAGGCTAATCCAAACAGGCTTGTAGTGTTTGGTAGGTTGAACTAGCATGTAAATATAAAATGACATAAACAATACATGATTAATTAAATTAAGATAACAAGAATAAAATTGAGAGAAAAAATGACATGGTATAAGTTTTAAGCTATGAGCTATTTGAATTAGCTTATCAAATCACATTATAGGCTAGTAAAAATAAGCTATAAGCTCTTAAGAAAACAATGGTTACCAAACAAGTCTTTTTTAGTCTTATGAACTTATAAGCTATAAGCTAGTTTATTGTACTTTCCAAACAGTCCCTAAAACATTTTTTGATAAGCCACTTCAAGTAGTTTATAACTTTAAGCTTATCATTTTCTTCTCTCAATTTTACCTATGTAGTGAAGTTTGTATAAGATATTTCAATAATCAATAAAGAGAGAATATAGTGAAGTTTGTATGAAAAGGAGAATGTAGTGAAGTTGTTTTTATAACTATCCAGAACTTACACAATGCCGGAAATCATAAACTATCTTCACAAGCTCTCACAAACAGTTACATGTGTTGTTTATTGTTAAATGAGTTTGGGTTTTACTCTCGAAATCTAACTCAATGGACGAGTCTTCCTAAGTACACATGTACATTGTATAGTCCGGAAACACAAATGCAATTTCAATATTTATGTCATAAAATAAGTTGAAATAAACTTTTCAAAACACAATATTACTGAATATCAACTTAATTAAGTTGTTCACACAACCAACTCTAAGTATAAAAAATCATTTAAGTTATTAAGAATCAATCAGTAAATTTTTCGATCAATGTATGTGACTGACACATCATCCTTTGAAATATACTCTTGACTTTGGAGGAGCCAAATTTACAAACTATCATGTACCGTTGAAGTTTGGGAGATGCATAGATACAATTTCCATATAAGTGAAATGTTAACATCATAATCTTATGTGTATTTTATTATTGAGCAAAGTTTTCATGCTTATTAATGGAATTCCTTGCTTTATATGCTGAAAATTTCATAACTAGTAGTTAGGTATGAGTTATTGATTCTCAGAATATTGTTCAATTTTGCAGATTTCATTTGGTACGATTGGATTAAGTCTTGGAGTTTCACTCTTGTCGTGAGTATTTTTTTCTTTTCCACCTTCATTGATATACAATTATAGTTTTTCACCTTATGATTTTATATTTTTCCTTTTATTTGTTTGAAATATGCAGCTATGGTTTTGGAGCATACTTTAATATTCTTCCTGGATCTGAATGGTCAGCTATAATGTTAACATATGGTTTCCCTCTTGCTATCATTGGCATGGCACTCAAGGTGAATAAACACTTAGTTCATGTGAATCAAGTTATAGGGTGGAGTTCATAATAACAGATGAAGCACTGGCACAGAAACTATGCACGACACTGATACGTAAACACTTAAAATAATTTGAGAAAATAGAAGCAATTGAACGTAAACTTGTGTCTATGCAATACGAGTGTCGGAGACCGACACGATTTGTACACTCGGACACACCTTCGATTTGAAGTGTCGATGCTACAATGTGTTCGTGCAGTTCCTTTGTGGTTCTATGCATTGGTTTTGGCTGATACTCTTCTGGGCCATGGACTCTTTATCTGTAGCACTGACACTTCAGTTTCCAACACACAACACTGACAAATGTAGTGTCATTCAATTTACTTCCATTTTCTCAAATTATTACCCGTGTCGACGTGTCAGTGCCGGGTTTGGTGTCCGTATCTATTTAGTTCTTCCTAGCTCTTTATTATTCTTCGTATTGTTTTTATTGGACTGTCCTTTTTTCAGTATGCAGAACTCAAGCCAGTGCCATGCCTCACATATTCAGATGCTTACAAATTGCAAGAAAAATGTGCAACTCCTATTCTTAAACAGGTAATCTTATCATAACTCATTCTTCTTGCTACATATTGTGTTATTTAAATGTATCTTGTGATGGAGTTCTCTTGTTTTCCACTTCATGTTGTGACACTCTTATCTTGGTATGTTATATTAAATATTAAAGAAAAGAATCACATAAGGATTTTTCTATTAATTACCAATAGATTCAATATTTCTTCTAATCACTTAAAATGGTTCTTTTGTGCTTTTATAGGTGAAGAGTGATGTTACCAGATTTCGCTATGGGGATGAACAGCATTTAGAGGAGGCGTTGAAACGAATTTTCCAATATGGTCTAGTAAGTTATTTGAATTATCTTCTCTCAATTTTTTTATTTTTTTTATTGAATTATCTTCCAAATTGTCTCAAAAGTGCTTATGCCAGCAAATAAGCTCTAATAAGTCAATCCAATCAGACCTTTAAGATGAATTGGTTCTTGACAGCTTATGTACATGTCATATGTTGTTTCCATAACCTTTTCCGAATGGTCTCAAAAGTGCGTACACCAGTAGATAAGTTTTAATAAGTCAATCCAAATAGACCTTTAGGATGAAGGAGCAAAAGTCTTCCTTACTACTTTCTTATATCTTCATCCATACTAGCTGCATTATCTTGACAATGAGGTTTCCTCTATGTGCTCTTGTTGCAATTTTGAGACATCGTATTATCTGCTTTATGTTTCAGGGAAATGGAATCCCTAGAAGAAGTGCACCCATTCTACAGATGGTTCGTGAAGAGGTACGCTTGTCAATTTGAATTAATTCATTAGAAATGACAACATTATCAATAGAGTTGGTGTTGCACCTATAGTAGAATAGATGGTCAGAACTAGGCTTACGTAGTTTGGTTATGTAGAGAGAAGACATGTAGATTTTGTAGTAAGGAGAGTAGATCAGATGCAGGGTAGTCAAATCACGAGAGGTAGATGAAGATCTTGAAAAGCTATAAAGAGACTATTAAGAAAGATCTAGATATTAACGAGTTGGATATAAAAATGTTATAAGATAGGAACATTATGATGTCGATTGATCCATGTAGCCGACCCAACTTAGTGCGATAAGACTTTGATGTTGTTGTCGTCGTCTAATAACATGTCTATGTTTTAGGTCACACAAGATGGAAAATATTCTTTGGTCTTGGTTTTCGAGGCTAAGGCTCTGAAGTTGTCAGATTTTGAACAGAGACAGGTATTCAACTGTGCTTTCCTGAATACATTTTTAATCGCTTAGATTTTGTATTCATCTTTCTTACCTCTTCACGAGCATAAGGACACTCTTAATTATATTACTCTTGCAAACTTTCACACAAAAATGTTGCAATGATACGAATTGTCGGCTCGAAGCTTAAGCATTCCACTCTGATCAAAGGACCAAATTACCTAATCACTACTGATATATTTATTCAAAACCCTACAAAATTATTTACTGTTGAGGTGTTTCATAAGCTCTTATAAAGAGTCTCACAAATGCTTATGTCAGCAGATTATAAGCTCAAATGATTCAATCCAAAAAGGCCTTAGTAGTCCTAACCCTATTCATAACCACATTATAAAGAGACAAAAAGATTTAACCTTAGAGGCCTGCTTCTAGAATTTAATCAATTCAATTCTTATTCTCTGTAAATGTAAGATCCTCTGGAGTTTTAATATATTTCTCAACTTCTTCTATTTGGTGTTATAGGCTAAATTTACTTCATTCTTTGGGCCTGGAATTACAGCAGAAGTTGGTGAGTAAATTTTTTGAAAACTATATTTATTTTGCTTAGTCTTGAGAATTTAAAGACACAAAATGTGTATGAAAATGAATGAATGGATTCTGACATAATATTTGTGCTGCAGGTAACGGCGAAAATGATCTATACGAGGTTCGGCTTATCTCCAATACAGACCCTAATGCTGCATCTTCTCCATGAAGTTATTGACCATTTTATTCTCAGTCCATGTTGCTTGATTTAGTTAATTACAGGACTTAGGTCCTATGAAATATGTATAAAATTCAAAGGTATAGATTATTTTGTCATGTATTAAATGTTGACACAGATTGAAAGAAATAGAGAAGCAATTGAAAAGGAAGAGCCTAGCCAATGTTAATCACATTATTTTATTTTTTTACATTTGATATATGTTGAAATGTTTCTTATGTAGTGTTATTTATTTTCTTGTTTAAGAAGTCATTATTTTACTCCTAAAATAAAGGAGTTGACTATGTATTTCTCTCCTATAAAAGGTTCCTTTTTTTTCCTTCATAATAATATAACAGACAATTATTACTCATATGTTTTTCTACATGGTATCATGAGCTCTGTTAGGGTTAGGGGTTAGAAAAAAAATTCCGATGACCCATTCTTTTATCCGACCCGTTCTTACCGATCCAAATTATGGTGGAACCTACACAAACACCACCACCCCCTCCCGGAGGTCGTGGCGGCGGCGGAGCCAACAACAATTCCGACGGTGACAACGCCAATTCCGGCGGCAACAACAACAATTCCGGCAGAGGAAGTGGATTTACCATGTCAGAGATGCCCAGTTTCATGACAAACAATTTTAACGGTGGGTTCGGTTATGGCAGAGGTGATCCCAACAACAACCTTTTTGCGTCTGGTTATGGCTACCCACTTGATGGTGGTTACAGTAACTCAGGAGGTGGAGGTCAAAATAACTCTCTTCAGGTTAATGTTCAGAAACTGGATGGATCAAACTACACTGAAGGGTCCCAAACTGTTCGACTTATTCTAGATGGCAAAGGGAAGTTGGGTTTTCTTACAGGTGATGTTCCGGTGCCTGCAACAACACATCCTAATTACAGATTCTGGTATGAGAAAAACATATATGTATCTGCCTACAACAAAAGATGTTTGGGATGCTGTAAAACTGTCTTACTCTGATATTAAAAGTTTCTCTCAAATTTATGATTTAAAATCAAAGTTATGGAATTTAAAGCAGAATGTCATGGATGTCACTACCTACTATAATGAATTGATGGCCCTTTGGCAAGAGTTGGATCAGTGCTATGATTATAACCGGAGGTGTATTGAACATAGTGTTCAGTTTATTAAGACGCAGGAGAACGATTGTGTCTTTATTTTTCTTGTTGGTCTCAACAAGGAACTCGATGAAGTAAGAGGTGCAATTCTTGAAAATAATCCTCTGCCAACTATTCGAGAAACTTTTTCAGAAATCAGAAGGGAGGAGGCTAGACAAAGAGTGATGATGGGAAAGTCAAACTCAGCAACTGATGGTTCGGCCTTGTCACAAACATTTTCAATAAAGACAGCAAGAAATATGGTAAACTATGGTGTGATCATTGCGAACATTATTATCACACACGTGAGACTTGCTAGAAAATTCATGGAAGGCCACCTAATTGAAAAAAGAAGGGTGAGGGTCGTGCCCTTCAAGCAACTTCTGATCAAGAGCCACAATCTTACCCAAATGCATTTCTATTCACTAAGGAACAGCTAGACCAAATGAACAAACTCCTCGACTCTCAAACATCTTCGTGCTCCATAGCCCAGAAAGGTAACTTCCCAAAATCAGTCCATCTTAGTGTCATTCCTATTCGTACATGGATTGTTGATTTTGGAGCCACCGATCATATGACCGGTGAATCAGGTTTATTTTCTTCACATAAACCATGTGCAGGAAATTCCAAAATTAAAATAGTCGATGGCTCTCTTTCAGCCGTGGCAAGAAAACGTTCTATTGTTTTGTCTCCTTTACTAACCATCCAAGATGTGTTACATGTTCCAAATTTGTCTTTCAACTTATTATCTGTCTGTAAGCTAATCACAAATGAAAACTGTCAAGTTCATTTCTTTGATACTCATTGTGTATTTCAGGATTTGATCTCGGGGAGGGTGATTGGCACTGCTGAGCAAAGTGGTGGACTCTACTACTTGGAAGATGAACCAAAAACCAGACATCAATCTGTACCAATAAGTTTTTCTTCTGTTAAATCTTTTTTTTGTTTCATAATAAGGATGACATTATGTTGTGGCATTTAAGGTTAGGCCACCCTAGTTTTAAGTATATAAGTTTTTTGTTTCCTAAACTTTTTGTTCAATAAGACATTTCTTCACTTCAATGTGAGGTTTGTGAGTTTGCTAAACATCATCGAAGTTTTTTTCCAATTCAATCTTATAAACCTTCAAAACATTTTTCAATGATTCATAGTGATGTTTAGGGGCCTAATTGAACAAGTACTTTATCCAACAAAAAATGGTTTATCACTTTCACTGATGATCATACTAGACTTTGTTGGGTATACTTGTTGAAAGACAAATCTGAAGTAGGTCTAATAATTCAAAACTTTTGTAAATTGGTGCAGACACAGTTTAACACCTAAATACAAGTTTTTAGAATTGACAATGGTACTAAGTTTTTTTAATAAAATTGTTGAAATTTTTCCCTTCAAAATGAAATTGTGCGTCAAAGTTCATGTGTTAACTCACCCCAACAAAATGGGATTGCAGAGAGGAAAAACCGGCACCTTCTTGAAGTTGCACTCCAACCCCTACCTCACTACGGACATTACACACCGTCCTCCACCAACAAGAGCAATGTCTGCCCCCCCTCTTGTAACTGATCCCCCGCCTCTCCGTACCTAACTTTTAAAACACGGTACCAAAGCTCTTCCTTATCCACCAACATCCTCCAATAACACTTCTCCATCAAAGATAAATTAAAAACTCCATCAAACCATTAATATAAATAAAAATATGAACTATATAAATCATTAATTTGGTCCATGAATTATTATCCTCTCTTCGATTTGGTCCATGAACTATATAAATATATGTACCAAATAGTCACTAAATTATGATGAATCCATCAAAATAAAAATACGATAACTTCATGATCTGATATCCAAACTCTTATTTGTATTTTTTTTTGACTAAATATACATTATTATAAAAGACTAATACCTCAAATTCGTCCTTGAATTTTCAAAAATCAGTCAAATTCGTCCCTAAATTTTGCGAATATCTATTTAGTCCTCGAATTTACAAAATGTCCATCAAATCAGTCCCTCCGTTAAGTTGGTCTGTTAACGGAGGTGACGTGTACCGTTAACCTCTTACAAGACTTACCACGTCAGATGTCACGCAAGCAGAGACCAAATTGATTGATTTACAGAAAATTGTCAAGGACTAAATTGATTGATTTTCAGAAAATTACAAAATTCCCAACGACTCTTTCTTCCCTAAATATATAAATTTGGAACCCTAATGTTATAATTTGTCAAAGTCCCCAAAAAAAAAAATTATTCCCAAATTTTTTTTGTCCCCAAAATTTCTTCCATGAATTGATGCCAAAGTTCTTCCCCAATTCAAAAAACTTAAAACCCTAATTTTTTTTATTCAATTCGAAATTAAAAAATCAGTGGTCATTGTTGAAGATTTGGTGTTCATAAATGATGGGTGGTGGGCGTATGGGCAAAAACAACTACAACAGTCGGTCTTCATCTTCAAGCTCTATGTACAATGATGATGTGAGAGAGCTTCAATGTTGGTGTCCTAGAATTTGTGTAGTAAGAAAAGCCAACACTGTCAATAACCCAGGAAGGTCTTTCTATGTCTGCCCTCTGCCAAATGTTTGTTTAACATTGGTTATGTGATGTGTGAATGGTTTGTTAAAATAGAACTGATTTTGTCTTTTGATTGTATAGGATGATGGTGAAATTTGTAAATTTTTGTGTGATTGAGTTGTTTAAAAAGTTATTGTATTGTGTCAAGTCTGCGTAATGTTGTAATGAAAAGAGGTTGTCAATGAATGAATTTAACCCTTCTGTCAAAAAAATTCAATCAAATTGGTCCTTCTATTGTATGTCTATCCATCATATCGATCCCCAAATTAGTGAAAATATCATCAAATAAGTCCTTGAATTTTCACAACATATATCACCATGGGCGGAGCCAGAAATTTCAACTAGTGGAGGCACTATATATATATATTTTACATAGCAAGAATATATATATTAACAACAAAGTGCTAAAATACGAAGAACAAAAAACACAAATAAACACCTAAAATACTAATAGGTCATTGGAATATATAGTAGGAAAACACAACAGCACTGCAGTAAAAGACAAAAAGAAAAACCTGCAATATATAGTAGGAAAAGAGCACCCCTGCCTAAGCTCCAAAACCACAAAAACAACAAAGGCCATCACCAAACCAAAACCCAGCTGCCTACAACAATTACAATTGTCCTCTACGACTTGTCATATTTTGGAAATATCGAATGATTTTCTCATTTTCAATCTCAATAAAAATCTCTCTCTCTCTCTATATATAAGTAACTAGACAATCATTTAACCATTGATCATCCATTCGATTTCGCAGCTGAGTCTTGATAATCTTCATAGCTGAGAAAGCTCTTTCAGCTGTTGTAGTTGCCACAGGTAGTATCAAAGATAACTTTAAAAGCAAATATACCAACGGATACACAATATGTCTCCTTGTCTCCACCATCTTTATACTCAAATCACCAATCCCCTCTAATTCATAAAATGCATCTTCAGAGCATACATCTACAATATAATTTTCAAGTTGAGAATCTCCTTGTCTTCATTGAATGTTTACTGCTACAAATTACAAGTTTATTGATCAGAGCATAATCAATTTATAATTCTAAAAACACTAGTTTTTTTATAAGTTATAACTACCCTATAAACACTACTCATGAGTACATAAAAATCATAGGAAATCAATCATAAAAAGAACATAAAAACATCAACACAAACACTTAAAGCAATAAAATAGTAGTAAAGTTTAATATTGTTGAATAATCCTAAATAATCACTTATCAAACCCTAACAATAAAGTTTACACAATCAACATAAATTCAATATCAACAAGGTAATAATAGATGTTAACTCTCATTACAATAATAAACAAACAAAACAAATAAGTTTAAAGGGAGTGGTTATGGTGCATAAGGAAATCCTTATGCACCGTGCATAAATCCCAACATAATTGCTTCCTACACCCCCAAAGTGAGCCAAAACCATTTTTGTTCAAAATAAAAGAAATCTGATGGTTGTGATGTGTTTATGCACGGTGCATAAGGAAATAACTTATGCACCATAACTTTGCCAAGTTTAAAATCATAAAAATAAGGAAGAGAGTGCACCTCTTAGATCACCACCAATGGAGGAAGAGAGAAAAAAAAAATAAGGAATGAGAAGATTAGAGACACAAGAAACAAGGAAGAGGAAGTTTTATTTTAAAACAAGGATGTGGATATGGTTGATTTTTTGATGTGGTTGAAACAGAGAGGGTGTTTGTTTGTTCACTGTAAGAAAGAAAGAAAGAAAGCGTGATTGTGAATTGTGGATGGCGGGACGTGTGTTGTGTTGGTGTGAATCAGAATTGTGTTAACTGGGCCTTGGGATTGGGCAGTTGGGCTACTGAGTGGGAGTGTTTGATATTTTAGAAATTGCTAGCAATAGTGGGTGGGGTGTTATTAGCAGTATATGTATATGTATATAAAAAAAAAAATTAGAAAAGTTTGTGCAGGCAGGAGCCCCCACAATCATGTGAGTGGCTCCGCCCCTGTATATCACTGTGATCCTTGGTTCATACATTTGCTGAACAAAGTAAAAAGTAAAAGACATACACTTTGATTGTAAAAGGACAGACATTTGCATACCATTATAAGTCATACATTTGATGTTCATAAGTCATTACATAGCCAAAAAAATAACATTACGTAGCCATCAAGTCATTTGATGTTCTTAAGTCATTACATATCCAAAAAAGTATAAATTAAACAAGTCCAAAAAACATTAATTAAACTAGTCCAAAAACATAATTTAAGCAAGCATCACTGCTTTGGAAATCCTGGAATTGGGATAAAATTCATGTATTGGGGTTGAGTAGAAGCAGATGGCCCACAATTTGGATTTGGAACTCTAATAACTCCAAAAGCAGTTGGATTTTGTGGAGCAGGACCCCTCAGTGGTGTTTGTTTATGCCTGTCATTTGAAATCACTGGTTCTCTCATGACATATCTCCTTGTACCTATTCCCTGCAAATAAAATCAATCATATCAGCCCTTAAATTATAACAATATCCATCAAATTAGTCCTTAAATTATGATAATAAGTATCAAATCGATCATTATCATAGAGGGGTATAATTGAAAACACAAAAAAATGACACTGAAAATTTAACACTATAATTTTTACTATTTCCATCAAATTAGTCCTTGTACACGTGGTTGCCTTGTTGACACGTGTACATGATAACACAACATGCAAGAGGACACATCATCAACACTAACGGAGCTTTTGGACGAAGGGACCATTTTGATGGATGTCTGTAAAATTTAGGGACTAAATAGATATTTCACAAAATTTAGAGACGAATTTGACTGATTTTTGAAAATTCAAGGACAAATTTGAGGTATTAGTCATTATAAAATTATCCATTTACAGTGTCATGTCTCCTGTCCACAACAGTGACGGCTCATATCAATAAAATTATCCATTTTATCTTAAGTTAAAGTTATTTTTGTTTAAATAAATGAAAGTGTTACTAGGGGAATGGATTGTCTCATGTTAAGTTTTTCTCCAGTTTTCTACTGTGCAATCTCAGCGTTTCATATTTTTTTAGAGACAAATGGACGGCTACCAATAAACCAATTAAATCAGATTTTGTCTCTTTCCTTTCACTCATCACTCACGTATCCCGGGAGAGGATTGTCTCCGGTGAGATTTTCTCCGGCTTTTCTCCAGTGAACAATCTTAGCCCTTCATTTGTTTAATGATAGATCAACGGCCAACAATAAACCAATTAAATCACATGGTTTTTTTCAATTTCATTTCCGTCCTTTTTCATCTCTTCTTCCAGGAAAAGTATTGAAACCCTTCACCTTCTTCAATATCAACAACAACACAGTGAATACGATCTATATTGACGTTACTGTTGTGTACTACCTGTTACAATGAAACCCTTCACCTTCGTTGCGTGCTACGTCGTCATCGTGTGCTCTGTTTTTCGTCATCGTGTGCTCTATTTTTTTGTCTGTCGTTGTTTCCAGCAATTGTGGTTAACATTGTCTTTCTATCCGAATCTGTTATCTCAACTTTTGCATTGATGTACTAACAACAATCTAATACAAAGTGTCCATGTCCTTCCAAGCAAATGTAATGACAGAATTGGTGACTATTAGAATTACAAGCAAATTTCATTGTGTCCAAGCAACTGTCATGACAGAATTGGTTATTAGCATGTTTGCGGAAGCATGGAGATGAGTTTGGAAAACAAGATTAGAGTCATGGAAATGTAAATAGCAGGAGTGATCTCATGAACAAGGAGATTTACTAAGATGTTTGTGAGGAAAAAAAAGAATAGAAGTAGAACCAAAACGACAAATCATTTAATAGTTTCTATTATAAGCCGTTGATTTATCATTAAACAAATGAAGGGCTAAGATTGTTCACTGGAGAAAATCTCACGGGAGACAATCCTCTCCCATGACCATGGCCGCTGAAATTGGCTCTATCCTATGAAGCACAAACACGAACAACGGACACGATATGGACACTGACACGCTGACACGTCTAATAATTTGAACAAATTACATAATTAAGTGTAATTACAAGTGTCGGTGTCGGACACGAAGCGTGTCCAACACCGAAACACGCCTAATCCGATGAGTGTTCGTGCTTCATAGGCTCTTTCTCATCTCATTTTTTCATCATTTGACTTCAAACTTGCATGATATCGTCTAGTTGCCTCCTTGGATGAGACCTTTCATATAAGAATGTTGCAATGGTACATATTGTCGGTTGGAGTTGAGAGCTCAGGCATTTAAGAACCACATTGACATAACTGTTTACATTTGGGGCTTCAAGCAAATTGTTCTCATATTTTTCGTGAAGGTAACTGCGTGTGCGGATAAATTAGCCACTCATGAACACACGGTTTATGGCACCATTTGGTTGAGTACTATACCTCAAACTCTGTTGGCAGCCTTCTCTTGAGACCGTAATGAATTTCCTAATTATCGATTTCCTTCAACTATTTTTTCTTTTTTTGTTTTTTAACCTTTCGAGGAATTTGGTTTAGTCTCCCTCGTGTGTATATATAATTTCCATTTTTCTAATAACATATATATTGAGTAGGCTACGTAGAATGGTAGTTTTAATGAGGTGCCAACGTATTTGTTTTCACAAGCTATCCTGAAAAACTTATAGAAATAAAAAAAAAAAAAAAAAAAATAGCTTATGTATATGTTATGAGTTGATTTCGTAAGCTCCACTAAACAATCTTAGAAGTACTTATGTAAGTAGAAAAACTCAACCAATTCAACTCAAACAGTGTTATTCATATTATAAACAAATCATAAAGCTTTAACCTTAGAGGCATGCTTCTAGGATCAATTCAAATTCTTATTCTCTATAAACCTAAGCTCCTCTGGATTTTTAATAGGAGAGGTATAAGTGAACTATTTCTCTTACTTCTATTGTGTTATAGGCTAAATTTGCTTCATTCTTTGGGCCTGGAATTATATCTGAAGATGGTGACTAAAATTGTATACAAGTTTGATTATATGATGAATTTCTTATTGTTGAGAATCAAAGCTTCAATAAACACACTACTAACAATGCATCAAAATTCATGTTACAATTTCCATAGTTCGCAGTCTATTGACCATCAAAATAAAAATGCAAGATCATAAAAAAAAAAAAAAAAAATGAAATTCAAAACCTGATTACATAATAACTTTTGCATGAATAAACTTATGATTTTTTAAATATTAAATTGCTTATTCATATTTTTCAAAGAAAAAGAAGATAAGAATAGAATAGAACATTGAATTGCATAACTAAAATGAACATAAAAATGTACCACATGAGGTATATATACATTATACTCTACACACACTTGCAATTGGTCTACATTTTCTATTTCAAGTAACAATTAATGCACTGCAAAATTGCTGAAGAAAGCATTAAAAATAAAGGGATTCCCCTCTCTCTAGCATCCTATAGTAGCCATTTAAAAAAAAATAAAAATTAATATACATATAATTTTTTGGTTTTTTTAGCAAACATTATTAATTAGAAATATGATATTATTCCTTCTTTGGTTTTCTTTCCCTTTCATCTTTTTCTTCCTTATCCATGAAAAGCAACCACCTTGTCTGCAAAGTTGTTCATCTTTCTTCTCTTTCAATGTTTCTTCTATTGTTTCCCATGTTTCTTTGTCCTTCAATTCCACCTGCACATGCATTTGTACCTTACATCAATGTTACATATATTTGGTACCTTATAGATATACTTCACAAACCCTTCAATAATTGTTTCATTATTTGAGTTTATTTACACAGTTGTACCAAAAAAACTTATTTACATTATTGGCATATGGATATTTGTAATCAAGGTATTTTGCATAATAAAAGTTGATTTTGTATATTGCAAGCAACCACCTATAAGTTATGGTCCTATAGTTTAAGTTATGGTAATTTTCTGGGTGAAGATAATGTGTCTCATTTGATGGTTTAAGAAAAGATGTAAGGGATTCAAAAGGTTTGGAAAAATGTTTGTGAGTGAGTTGTGTCCCTTACTTTATAAGTTGATTTTGTACATTGAGTTAGACTCATTCAAATTTTAAGAAAATATCAGTCTAACTTATATCTATTTTAATCTTTTGTTATCAAGCCCATTAGTAGCAACTTATTAAACAATCATCACAAAAAAAAAAAAAAAAAAAAAAAAAAAAAAAAAAACTTCTCAAACAATAAAACGGTGAAATCAAATCAAATAAGTGTTTGTTTGGTTCCACTTCTAAAGTGACAAAAAATGATTCTGGAGATGTAGAATTGATTATGACATGTTTGGTTGTTGTCGAGTACAATTGATTCTACCTGAAGTTAGGATTTGTAGCTTTTGATTCTAGAATTTATTTTCGCACACGTATTTATAGATAAATTCACTTTTACATGAATGTATCAAAAAACAAACCACTTTTAGTCAAAATTAGTTTTAACCAAAATCAATTCTATCAAAATCAATTATATCCACCGTATAACCAAACACACGCTAATTTAGTCTCTCGCGCTATAACGAATCATTGTTCGAATTTCGAGAGGAGGGTAGGGAAAAAAAAAAAACTTTTGAAACATATCAATGGGTAGGTGGTGTATGTACATGTACGTGTGTAGACAGCAAAAAACTCGGGGAAAGTATGGATACGGAGGGACCAAAACTTGAGTGGCATGTCCAATTGAAACAGAGATAGGGACCAAATATATCTAGTACGTACTGCCCCTCCTATACCACACATTCTTTACAAAATATTATATTGAGTTTATATATATGGCTATTGGCTACAAAATTTGATTCTCTTATCTTGGAAAACATATATTAATGATGTGTTTGATCCGGTATGAAATAAGGAATAAAATATGACAGTTTTCAATTGTACTGTGTTTGATTGTAAAACTATTACGAGACATGACAAACTTAAGGAAAAAAATCTATCACTTACCTCTTCCTCAGATTTAGTTTGATTATCATCTGAATTTTGAGAGTCTTCATTTGTTGATATCTCTACAATGGATGGAGTTAAATTAGTGCTTGGATTACTTGAACTAATAGAAGGAAGTGTACCACTTTGAGTACATGCATCTCTTGTCATTCCGTCATTTTTCTTTTCTGCATAAGGTCAAGTAGAATTATTAAATGACGACTTAAACTCAAAATTTATAAAATCGATCAGGAGAGTTTCTGGATCATGGTTCAATCGGTTTAATCATTATTAAACTCGATAACAAAACAGGTAAAAAGATGAGGAGGGAAAAAAATTAGTTCGAACCGATTATTAGATGTAAAAGTCGGTTAAACTAGTTAATTATTTTCATCGGCTTGATAATTAGTTTTTTCTACCTCCTTGGATATGTATTCAAAATTCTCATTATCAATACAATTTGTATATTACTTTCTAAATTTTTGTCAAATCCATGGCTACCACTAAAAATAGTAATACACCCTCCGGTCACTATTATAAGTAAACATTTTAGATTCATTCATTAAATGAATCTAAAATGTAAATTTTTGTTTATAATAGTGACCGGAGGATGTAATAACTAGTTTAACTAACTTCGGTTCAACCTTGTTCAATAAGACCAAAATATTGTACTGGGGTCATACCAACGAGTGAATCGATGGATTCTCGGTTCAACTATCCGATTCAGTCTGATTTTAAAACTTTGCTTAAAATATGTTATGATATATAGAAGAAAGAATAAGGTAAATTAAGTATGTGAATTAAGAACCTGGACTATGAAATTGAAGAGCTACATCTTCTTTTGTGAAACTATAAGTTGAAGCCATTGCCTTTGTTTGAATTTGTCTTGATGAAAAGACTAAAGGAGCTGACATGGTGATTTTATTTGTTGTTGAGTTTTGAAATAATCTTCCACTAAGAGTTTTTGCAGATAAACATTCCATTGGTACTTCCCCTGAAAGAGGATTGCATATATACTTCTCTGCTTCATTCCATTTGGAATTTAATGCAAATCCATCTGGTGATAAGCATTCCCAACTTTTATAAACTGATCTTGCTTGCAATGCTTCAATATATCACCATGCAATTGGTTGACAAATAGAAGAGGAAAATTAGTTTATATTATAGTTATATGAATTCTATTCATATACACTATTAGTATAAAAAACAATTAGTTTATATTAAAAAGTTATATGAATTTTATTCATATACACTGTTAGTATAAAAAAATTATACTGTCAATCAATCATAATCTCTGAATCGTTGAAAACGTTTCACTTTAATTATAACTTCTTCGTGAAGGTTTGGATTCTTAGCGAGATTAATATAATTATGGTGAGTCATCGTAATTTTGGCAAAAACTACACTTCAGAGTTTTAGTGCATGTTTGAATTTGCAGTGAGATTGACAAAATCATGATGGCTCACTGTGATTTTGCAAAAGCAGCACTTTGAAGTTTCAACGAAACCAAGGTGGCTTAATGTGATTTTGTCAAATTCAATGTGATTCCAAACATGTACTCATCAAAATCACAATGTCACCATGATTTTTCTGAGCTCACCGCTCACCCACAAATGCACAATTGGATTCTAAAGTCACACATATGATTGACTGTAATTTGTTGACAATGTATCAAAATTAAACTCAAATTTATAAACCCTCATGCTAATTATCAAGGTGGTTCATTCTTTAGTACCTTTAAGAGCAGTAGTAAAAGAATAGGTTGAAGGGTCAATTTCATCTGCAAAACAAATCATAAAATTTTAAGAAAAACTTGATGTAACTTTAGTCACAAAAAAATAAAAAAAATAAAAACATTATGAACTTCTTGAAGTGAAATAAAAATGAAATTAATGTACCTTTTAATGTATATCCAGGAGAAGAAGCAGTGCTAGAAATGGTTATATTTGATCTAAAAGACTTTGAATCTTCTCTAATACTTCTAATAATTGATGCTGAATATCTTCTTGATTTTGTATTCTCTCTACTTATGATTCTACTTTTCACACCCCATTCTGTTATATTGAACTCTGAATCATCTTGTTTCATTGAACTATAAGGAGATGGTTGCATTTCCAATGTGGAAGCCATGTGTTTTTCAGAACTTTTCTAAAGCTCAAGGTTTATATACTCAAATTATTACAAGTGGGTGGCAGCTATATATATGAATATATCACATGACCAAAATAGTGGCTTGAAATTATTATAAGGTTGTATCAATCTAGTCCACTATATTATCAATATTTCAAAATTATTTATGGAATTGTAAAATGTAAATACAGATCATTCTTTTGTCTTGATCTATTGTCAAATGCATCATCAACATTATTCATGGAATTTCATTTTCATCCTTGATATTAAAAATGTAATGTTATTCTTGTCCATGCAAATACCAATGGATTGATGAATTTTATTAATATTTTTCAATTTTAAAGATTATTTTAAAATATCGATAATGGGACCTGCATTGTTACAATTCTAGAATTTCAATGACCAATTTGAATATATATAAACGTTGTCTAATAAGTCACATGCGGCATAACATTTTAAAGTAAAGTTACAATCGCAACGATGTTACACACAATACTACATATTGCGAAAAGTTGAAGTCAAATGTAACTAATGATGTTGTAATTATAGTTACAAAGACAAAAGAAAAAAAAAAATTGTATTACTATCTCTTTTAGTTAATTATCTTTTTCACTTTTGGAATCTCCAAAATACAACTGCATTCTTCAAATGTTTTTCTATACTTTAAATCCTTCCTCTAGTTTAAGATTTCTTGCATTCACGTAATCGAGACAATAGTGTCAGTTCATTCAATATTTTAAACTATAAAATCAAATTCTACATTTTTATAGATCATCGGATATTAATCTAACAGTTAAGGTTCTTGATATCCCGATCGCGAGATCTCCTTAATGCAGGGAATCCAAATTCCTACATTTCAAGTCTATTTTTAATCTTGTCTTCTTTTGGCCTCTAATTTAATAATGCATAGTACATCACCAGTTAATTTCTTGTTCTTTGACCTATTGGCTTAGGTTGTAATCTTCCTAGTTTATTTTTGGCACAAAATTCCCATTGGATAGATTCTCTCCCCAATTGAAGAAAGACAACACATACATTTGTCTACATTTTCTCTCAACTTCAATTACTATATCTAGCAGATAAATTTGTATTTCTGACATAATATTTTCATATTTCTTCATTTGGCACATTTTTTTTAGCACATGAATTTGAGTCATTTGTCAATTTTTTTACTTTTTTGACTTCTTTGTTTGCTAATTGTACTGCTGTAAGATGATAATTATTTGTGGACTTTGGTGAAAAACATTTGTGGTCATGCATGTGATTGCAACAACAGACACTTACGTTGATAAAATTCATGATTGTGAAATGTAATCTTTGTTTTTTTTAATCATTACTTGTGTAGTGAATGTACTAAGCACATGGGATTTCTTACTAAACAAACAAAATGAAAATTTGTAGTTATGTTCATGCACAACATTTTTTATTTATGAGAAAACATATGAGTTAGGTTTTTTTCCATTTTATTTTTATTTGGTAAGAAAAATATCACTTGATTTTTTCATTAATATTTGTTTTTAAATATCGGTAGAAATCAAATTCGATATATGAATTTTTTTCTTTTCGATAAACCAAGAGATAGGTGGGACATGAAGGTGAGTCTCAAAGACCGATACCCCCATTGTGTGCCACCTACTCATCATACACACAGACACAGGAGGGTGGTCAATAACCAAAACCCTCGAAAAGCAAGGACAAAAGAAAAAAATAATAAGAAAAACAAATAAAAATGGCACTAAAAGATAAAGTTCTGCTCAACCGTCCTTGGGTTCACCCTTGGATCGATTGTATGAATTGAGTTTATTTAGTTGTTTCTTCTGCTTCTTTGTCAGATAAGATGTAAAGGCGACATCAACATCTTTACCTTGAATAAGATATTCGGGAATAAGATCAAGTTTCTTCATAAATTGTGAATCAATATTCGCGAACACGATATCCTTGAAATGTTTTAGAAATTAAATAATTAAAAAAATTAAAATGGAAATAAATGTTAGTGGTAGTGAGAATTTATAGCAAGTTGAGTTTTATTCCCATGAGAATGTCAGATTTTCATCCTTTAAGCATGTGAATAACAATAGAAGAAATCATGTATAAATAACATTCATGGGAATATAACATTTCTAAGAATAAATTATCAAAACTTGAAACAAACATAGGAATGTTGCATTTCCAATCTTACGTTCCCGGGAATCATATTACAAACCTTAAAACAAACACAATGATTTCAATTTGAATTTTGAAATAGGTTATTATAGTACATTTTCTATTTGAAGATGAGGTTTTACAAACATGCTAATGTACCATATTGTGATAAAGAGATAAAATAATTTGTCAGGTACATCATGATAAATTGTCAAACAACTAGTGGCCTTAGTTTTATTACAGAATTTGTACTAATGTGGTATTGAAAATTTAACATTTATGGTTATCATGTTACCCTTGTTGTTTGCCCTTATAAAGGCCGACATTGGCCTTATTTTATGTTGAATTAGACTAGCTAAAAAATATTTAATTTCTTTTTTCATGATAAAGCACTAATTATTGGTGCCAATTTACAGAAAATTCCTCTCTTATGGGTTGCATTTAGGTCAAGTTGGGTCCCATTCAATGAAAAATTAGTAAGTCATTACTTTTTCTATGTTAGGAGCTTCTCGCACTTCCTATTTGGATTTCAAAATCTGAAATATTTCAATGTGTTTTTGAAGGTTTTATGTGTATTGGAATTTGGACGCGTGAGAAAGTCATAGGATTAAAAAAAAAACAGTCAAATTAGTATCTGAAGAACTTACAAACTTCCGAATTAAAGAATAAGCACACATAAATAGTGGCTTATATAGAGTAACACTATGTAACTATTTTAACACTATTATCTCATTGGAGTGGATTCACTTTTTCAATTTTACTAGAGAGTGGAGTGGATTTAGCTACAAGTCATTTCTTTTTTTACAGCTGCATCATTTAATAGTGAGAAATGTTAACGACTATTTTGGTTTTTTTAAGAAACTGAAACGATAAATTATTATGAAAATATGTATGTTTTATGCGTTGGAAATTGAAGTATATAACTTTTTTAAGATTTTTTTTTTTTTAAATTTTGAATTTTTAAAAAATGTTTTTTGGACTTGTTAGCCGGACTCTTTGATAATATTATGTTAAATAAAAAATTAGAAACATTTTTTTTTAAGAAAAAAACTTATCACAAAAATTGACACATTCAATTTTCAGGGTGATATCATCACCTTTGTCCCACAATAATTGAAATACTTAGTAGTCCCTTTCAAAGGTGATAAAATTAACCATTCAAAATAAGTTTCCTTCATTTCACTTCTGCTAGGTGGTGTTTGTGATCACTTTAGTATTTGTGTTTCAAAAGTGGTATGAGGCAGCAAAAAACCTGACCATGGTAAGGGTGTCAATTGATCATAGGATGTAGGTCGGGGTGAACTTATTCTGCGTGGCTATTTAAATTGATGGGTTCAAAGGTACGCGGTTAACACATCGTTTATGAATGAGTAAAATGTTGAATATAAATAAGATTACACATATATATCTAATGTCATAAAGTTTAGGATGAAGCTATGAGTCTCCCTCTCTTATGCTTCTGAAGTATTGGTTCGTTGTTGCTCTTGTCGCTCCCATGACCTCTCCATCCATCAATTGGTATTAAAGACTGGTTCGACTTGGTGGGGGAGCAGGAGTGGATCTTGGTTCAAATCAAGTATAAGAGGTGGAAACTCGCACTTGAGAGTAATGGATAGTAACCCTAATGGACCTAAAGACTAAAGACCCAACTTAAAGGTCCAACTAACAACAACTCAAAGGAAAGACAAACTAACATAATTTTACTTATAAACTAAATAGCTAAATTATTTATTTGAGTCTAGTTGCACTCTCTAACATATTGTTGGATTCAGGTGATTAGTCTCACGTCACGTATAAATAGATAAAATGTTGGATATATAAGACATGTGATTTATATTCTCAATCTCTTAAAGTTTTGTATGAAAATGTAGCGTTTTTTCTCTTCTGGTCATGGAGTATTGTCCCATTATTGTGATAGTCTAATCTCTTTCTCTGAACTCAAATATCCATTGGTATAGCAAATAGAAATCACCTATCTATATAACATTATTGGCTTAATTACTCTTTTGGTCCCTTAACTTATTTTTTGATTTCGTTTTGGTCCCTTAACTATTAAAAGTTTCGTTTTGGTCCCTTAACTTACTTTTGGGTTTCGTTTTAGTCCCTTAACTATTAAAAGTTTCATTTTGGTCCCTTAACTTATTTTTGGTTTCGTTTTGGTCCCTTAACTCTTCCTCTGTCAACCACTTTGGTCCTTTATGTTAGGATGAATGTATTAGAGTTAAGGACCAAAACGAAATCAAAAAATAAGTTAAGTGACCAAAACAAAACCAAAAAATAAGTTAAGGGACCAAAACAAAACTTTTAATAGTTAAGGGACCAAAACGAAACCAAAAAATAAATTAAGGGACCAAAAGAGTAATTAAGCCTAACATTATTATATAATTTCTTGTAACTTCTATGAAAACCACATGATATTGTAACATAGTAAAATCCCCAAAGGGGGTGAACCTATGTAGCTTATTACTGTATTCCACGTTGGATTTGATAATGTGATAGCAATGTAGTATGAGTAAACATTGGTAAGTTGCTTTCATTATGGGTTGTGAAGTCATTGAAAGAGTATATGTCACTTGTCAAAAGAGTATAGTGGAGAATGACTGTCTCTGTGGTTGCATATGCGAAGGCACATGCTTGTAGTAATCAAGAATTCCTCAATTAGGATATTCTTCAATCACGCATTTAAAACATCGATGATTGTCTGATTTTGATCGAACAATCTTAAATAAATATAGATTTTAATTTTGATTATACAATTTGTAATTTTGTGTTTCAATTTAGATTGTTTTACTTATTTTAATTGATCAATCATTAATATTTTAAATTTATGAATGTGACAAGGAATCTAAATTCCTACCTTTTTAACAATATAAATTTACCACAATCAAAAGATATCACATTCACGTATTTAAAACATCAGCGCGGTCGTCAGATTCTGATCATTAATTAAAAAGATATAAATATTAATTTTGATTGAATAATTCAAATGTTTATATGAACCATTTCATATTGATCGAACGGTCAATAATATCTCAAATACGTGAATGCGATGAATCATGATTGAAGGGAAGTTGGGTCCAGCAATCAAGCAAAAATTGATGAGATAAGGGTCCCCAAACATTATGGAAGTAGATGGGTCCCACTCTGGATGTCTTTCATAGTCTCAACTTTGTCTGATGTGTATGCTAGGTAGGTATCAAGAGAGGTTCTCTTAGTTGGCAGTTCATTTTCATGCTTTTCTAGGAGATATGTTTCATCCCCACTTACTGGCTTCAAATTCATTGTCCTTTGCTTTCACATGCCCAAACACATGTTATGAATCTAAGAGGGTTCACAAGTTAGTTTCAAACTTTCAATATATATTGAGATAAAAAATTATTTGATTTAGTGTATGTTTAGATATTTGTGGTATATTTGGCAGAATTACAATGAGCTAACATAATTTCAACAAATCTAGTGTGATATCCCCTAGAAAAAGTGGAATATGAATATTAAATAACACAAACATGAGAAAGTCTAGGTTGGTTAGAAATATAGATTACATTTGACGTATTAAAAATTAAAATATTATGAAATAACAATATTTGTTTGATGTATAAAACATATAAAATAGAAAAAAAGAAGATACATTGTCATTAGACAATAAGAAAATAGTCTATGTGAGTTTGTTTTAGTTGATAAAAACAACCCATATATATATAATGGTCGTGGTTTGAACCCAAATAAAAAAATAAACGATGAACGGTCAAAGTAAAATAGTTTTACATTAATATTTATATCCGTCAAACCACAAAAATATTTTAAAATTGGTTGTATGACATGAGAAATTGATGATTTTTTATTGGATGACAATGTAAAATTTTACGTTGGTGCATGTCGTTGAACTCTTTTTTTTAACAAACATATCATTAATTCCTCAAAAAAAAAAAAACATATCATTAAACTCTTAACTAATAAGTATTACTAAAAACAAAGAAACAAAATAAAAACATTGAAAATGATAGATTAACATGACTTCTTGTACCGATAATAAATTAAATATATATCAAAATTTATTATATATGTGATTAAGACTCGATAAAGGAAATTAAAATCTGATCCAATCAATTATTCATAACATAATATCCTAAAAATAATAAAAATTGATTTTTTATTTAAATTTTGTTTGAATTGACCATACAACAAAGCTTTTCATCACCTTCTATAGAAAGAAAAAAAAAAAAAAAACATTGTTTCTTATAACCATCACCAATTATTTAGCAATCCATTGAGAATAATATCTACAACCACGTGATCAGTCATTGTCATTGGTTTATCATTGCTTTCTCTATCACTCCTAAATTATTCATATTCATATCATAACTGGATGATTGTTTTTATTTTTGTTCTCACAATATCTCAAGATAAAAGAACGTTTGTGTGTCGCGTAAGTCCTACTCAATTGAAAAAAATATCGAAATTGTTAGGTCAAACGCCACGACTGAGAGGTATTTTTTTTAGCAAACACTATTATCAAATTCAAATTTTAGTTTGAGTTCATCTCTTCACCTAAAGTCTATTAGCCATTTGCACCAAATGTATCAGTGTTTGTTGTTTTGATTCTATGGATAACTGCTTGTTTACTGTGTGATGTTTGTAAGAAGTTTCCACAACGTTTATCATTGACTAATCTCCATCGAAATTATCATATATTGATGCATGAGTAAGATATGAAAATTGAGATTAAATATTTTACAGTTCTAAGATTTTATTTAAATTTCTCTTCCAAAAAATGTGTTCAAAATCAAAAAATCTCAGGGTATGTTTGATTGCAAATTTCAATGGAACAAAACTGATTTTAGAGATGCAGAATCAATTATGACATTTAAATGTCTCCAATTAGAACTAGTTTTATAGATAGATTTTAACTTTGATGCAAAGATTTGTCGTTTTTTACTCCGCATGATTTTCATGTTCAAATTGTTTGCTCAACTCACTTTTACTTACAAGAGATGATGTGTACAACCAATTCTAAACAACTTTTGTCACAACTTTTTATTGGACAATAAACAATAAATAAAGAGGAAAAGAGAATAAAAGCAAAATGAGAATATGATAGAGAGTTGTCACAAATGTTGGTGTAAAAATGGTTGCACAAATAACATTTTTCTTAACTTAAATGTATACAGACATAAACTATCACACAATCAACTCACTTTTAATTAAAATCAGTTCAACAAAATCAACTCATTCAGAATCAATTTTGTCATTCAAGACCCAATTTTGTCATTCAGAATCACTTCTAATTTCTCTATTTTCAGCTACAATCCTTTATTTAACTTATCTGCCAAGCAAACCCTGAACAAGTAAATCACCCCAAGCAGCAAAACTACTAGAATTGGGAAAATGCTTTAGGCATTAAAATAACCATAAATTCATCATAATTGAAAAAGCATTAAAATTATCTGGATTGTCATGTAAAGACAACAAAACATAAAAGGTGATCAACATGATCATTTGATTATTATTACATCAACTATTTTAAAAAAATAAAATAAAATAAACCTAAAATAAACCTCCAACACCACAAAACATCTTTCATGAAAGAACCAAACACAGCTAGAATGAGAAAATTGTAATCAAATAAAAACTATTCCAACAAGCAGAGAAGCAAAATTGCCAAGATCATGTCTTCATATCAACCCTGCTCAGTTCTTTGGCAAGAAAACCATGATTTCAGCCAACCTCCAGAAGATTTGTACTAAACAAGTTTGATGAACATCCAACATTTATGTTGTATTCATGTATCTTGAAGTTTGCTGTGACAGGTTTTGCAGGACAGATAGCTTTGAGCTGTTGAATTTGATGCCACGGATATCTAACCAGTCCCGTGAATCCGATAATCTAAAATAACGGTAAAAAAATGTATTAGATAGATTCATTACATAAGAGAAAAACTAAAACATTTCATGAACAAGAGATGTAATACATAAAGAAAACTGCAACAATTGACGATGATTAAAAGAAACATAAACTCTATCAAAAGGTGAAACAAATAGTTATCCGGCAATGATTATGTATATATCATGTTAGGTCACATTATATTATTGATGACTTGGTTTACAATCAAGAAGCTGTAAATATATCGTAGACTCCAAGCAGCCACATATACACACCAAAAAAAGTTTCGAAACAGGTGAGAACCGAGGTAATCAGAGAAGTTTACATACCTTTCGAGATCACCAGTATCTTAAGGATGCACTGTAGTGAGGCAACCAGAGCACCTAACTCAAGAATTAAGAACATAACAGCGATGTTATTACATAATTTATGCCGGGGAAAGGGAATAAAGTTGTAGAAAAGTGATAGTTAGGTCATCTAATGCAAAACGTTTCATTGTTCTGAAAATAAGTGTATTCTATGATAATTAATAAGATACTTACTATGAAAGATGGAATATATCCCTGGAACCACACATGTATGCATTAGAACGTCAAGCGAGCCAAGATGATTGATTTCCTACAATCAGAGCTTACATCAAAACTTTGTGATAAAGTAAAAGATACAGATCATTGAGAACATACAATGAGACAAATGCTTACCAGATGAAAAAAGATGAAAATTTGAAGCAACTTCAGGAAATAGCATATGCATATAAACTTCCTGTTGAGCAGTGAAACTTTTATACAGTGAGTATGCAAAAGATAAAATCTTTCAAATTGCTAATATCACACCAGGTGCATAATGAAAAATTTATGAATACTTCACTGTAACAACGCCCTTGCATTTAGAATTGAACATAAACGGAAAGAAAGGAAATATTACCTTGTCCAAGAATCATAATGGAATTTGAAGCTATAGGAATGATATCTTGGATCTTCTCACTGGAGAAAAGAACTTGAGTAACTGAAACAAAGAGAAATTACTTAGATTATGAAACAGTTGAGAAAAGAGACAGAAGCTCTCCAAAGGCATTTTGGAAGAATTTATTCAACAATCGATGGAAAATTAGATAAATATGCAGTCAACACTTTCCTAGGTCTAATAATAGCATTGACATGCCATGCCTTCATTAATTATGTTAAAGTAACCCTAAATCCAGATTTTATTTACAAGAGATATGCAGTTACATCTTGCAAAAGTTGAACAGCAAGTACAAAGTTGAAACAAAGGAATATTTACTCGAAGCTTTGCTTTGATTTCCAAGGGTACACGTATTATAAATCATGAATGTGTTAAAACAATATGTTTGAAAATGCAAGGCTTAAATTTTGTTGCCCCTTCAAATATCTCCTTTTTGCTTTTGGTCAATGAAATTTGTTTTATCGCTTTTCATCCATGAAATTTTCAAACTGTCCATTTTTTGTCTCTGCAGTTGGTGGCCGTTACAAAAACACTAACATGGCTAATCGAACTCCGTCTGGAACTTTTATGGTTGTTTCAGATGCTAACAGATGGGGGGAAGTTGTCGCTTTTGGTTTTATTGTGAAGGAAGATGAAAGGGAGGTTCTATGGCTATGGTTTCTTCCCCCCTAAAATGCTGCTTCTAGTTTTTCATCTGCTCTCTTCTTTTTCGTTATTGGTGTTGCTTGATCCAATGTTATTGATGGAAGTTTTTGGTTTTTCCAATGGTGATGGGGACGAGGAAGAGGATGACAATGAAATAGGGTACAATGGGATTGCTGGTGTGGGCATGGGGTCAAGGGAGCGGTAGCGGGGGGAAGAATAAACTATGATGACACAACATCATCCACTCAATGCCATGCCATATGGATATCTAGTAGCCACATCAACACCTTTGTAACAGCCACCAATGGCCGGGACCACAGACAGTTCGAACCTCTCAAGCTACATGTACCCGGTACTCGTTGCGTATTGTGGGCACTTTTTTTCTATTATATTGTATATTCTTTACCAAATTTTCACTATGTAAACAGCATTTATCAACCTCCTGTTATGTAAATACCCTCTTTCTATTCTAATCTTCTTGATTATGTACATTTATTTGGGATGTAGTAAATTATGAAAGACAATTTCTTGTATATTTTCTTGTTAAATCTTACACTTATGAAGACATTTCTAGGGAGAAAATAAATTTTCTAGTATATTTTCTTGTATACTTAAGCCAAAATTTATTTATTTTGGCTTTCGATAAAAATTGAGCTGCAAATTGCAATGCTACTCATTAGCAGAAACTAGGTCTATTTCATACTACTCCATATACATTAGAGACATGTACAGTAGCTTCTAGAATGGGCAAATTCAGGTTCAATAAATAATAACCAATGATGTAAACAGAAGTATGTTAAAACCTTGGAGATGCATAAGCTTTTCATCACCGTCATCATTTACATCTGCTACATTTAAAGCATTTTCCATGTCCATAGTGAACATGTGAACAGAATGGCATCCATCTGATATCCAGATAGTTTGAGATGCTGCAAGATAATAAGAAAACTTTAGTTGCAGAGAGAGAGAAAAGAAACAAAAGGGCATATACTGCTCATTATTTTCTTTTAAATGCATTAGAAATAATATAAAGACCATCATTATATTTGAGCTGACATACTTGTGTTTCATCTAGTATCAACCACAGCAAGCTGTGCATGAAGAAGGGTGGAAGGTATTGATTGCAAAGTCACATAATTAAAAAATATGACTTCAGGTTTGCATTTGGTTTTGTAGTTTGAACCAAGTCTGTACACTTCTTAAAGTAGCTTGTATTTCAATATGTTAGCATCAACCATGAACCCTTTTCCATTCCTTAACCATCTAATAATGTAAATCTTCTCAATGAACAGAACTAGTATATCTAAAATAACAATAAAGTAATGGACAACATGGGGATTGATATTCAAGGTAGTCAGAATTTATATTCTATCGGGGATCGGAAAGGGGTCACATGGGGATTGTAATAGGAATCATAAGATCCATAGTTGAGGGAGAAAAACAAATCTCGCATGGTAGATTTTTTTTTTCTTTCTTTTTAAGTAGATTTAGGGATTTTGAAACAAACTAAAAAGCCTTTAGCCAAACGGGTCTAGCACCTGACCCATATGTTGATTTTTGTTGTAGTGATTTTGCTGGAATAACCGTTTCGAATGCATCTACGGATAAGCATGGTTATTCCCTATCTTCAGAAGGGACGAACGCTAAAATGTTGACGAAGATTGTGAATATGTCCAATTTAATACTCCAGATCACGATTTTGACTACCCATGGTAGTCAAAATCGCAACCTGGATCATAAAATTGAACGCTTACACGATCTTGACAACACCTACCGCATTCATCCCTGATGAAGATCGCATTTGGGTGGGAATGGCAGAATCATCGCGCTATATCGTGGACACCCTGGAATCAAGTGATTTCATCATTCCAGCAAAATTATAGTAGCCAACGTGAATCTTAGGTCAGGTGTGCAACTCGTCTTCATAAAGTCCGTTTTTTAGGTTAAAAAACCGTAAAACTACTATTCTAGAGTGAGATCTGTTCTTTTTTTTTTTTTTTTTTTTGTCAAAACTGATTCTTCTTTCTATTTAGGTATACGATGGACAAACTTGTTTTGGGCTTCTAAATCACCCATTTAGTCTAATACTTGACTTATGAATTGTGAGTTGGTGCCTCATATATTAGGTTGTGAGTTAGCTGTAAATCAATTACATTACCATATTTTTATATTAAAATATATTTTAATAATTCTGATAGGAACTTCCGGTCTGTGTTACAATCCCCTGATTCATGATTGTGTGACCCCTTGCCGATACCGTGTAGGATATTGGTTATGACTACCTTGTGACTACCATGCAACTATTAAATACAGTTACAATCATAGTTGACAAATGTATTATTCTAATACTCAATACCATCATTCACCAACTATCCCGAAAGCTTAAATGGTCAAGTGAAAGCACATAAATGGTTTATATACACACACCCCTGCCCCCAACACAGGATATTTTTTAACTTGAATTGAAGCAACATACAGGCCCACCCAATCTTCTGCTAAAATTTAACTATTATTTAAAAGAATGAGGGCAACAAACAAGGATTGCACTCTAGATCACTCGGTCAAAGATGTTTTGATACCATGTGAATAACAAACTTTCCTAAAAGCTTAAGTTGCTAGGTGAAAGCATATGAATGGTTTTATACCTAACAGACACAGATATGATCATTGCCATAGTATAAATGATGGAAGCATTTTTGCGGAATGTTTCAACACCAAGTCCCAACAAAAATTGTTGATTGTTTTGCTTTTTTTGCCCCTTCCAAAATCAAATCTTTCGCGGAGAAAATATACACAAACTAAATTTCAAAAGATATATAATAAGACACGAAATGAGACTTACTTGCAGATATATCAGGATGAACTGCCAAACTTTTCACTTTCATAACATGAGGCAATTGCCTCACATGACCAGTGATATCTACTCCAAAGCCAGAATTATACAAGCATAGCAAATGTAAATCTCCATGGGAGTCCAAGATCATAAACATCTTTTGGGACAAAGCCTTAATGGAAATAGCTTTCACGGACTTGGATACCTTTGACATGGATTTTGTTTCAACCTCATTTCCCTTCAATGCCAAAAAACATGCACCTCCGTCTCTATTGCCATGCTTAGATTTAACATTTGACTGCCTCACTGAATGTAGAAGTACATAAATTATATGATATATTATTGAATGATAGAGAAACAAACCACAAATTTGCATATAATCAAGTATTCAGATCACGTCATCCCTACAGATCTACCATGTAGGAAAATTTAGGGAGATAAAAAAATGATGTTCAGTTAGCTGGCACACACGAGATTTCAATTGTCAAACAAGAAATTCAAACAAAGGGCAGCCACTTTCATTGAACCCATATCCAGGTCAACAATAAAGACCCAAAAAAACACAGCCAGAAATCACATATAAATCTGTAACTCATCAAATTTGACAAGTGTAAGATTTTGACAACAGCCACCAAGACTGAAGAATAGGCCAAAAAACAACAAGCATTATTACATTCAGGTTCGGGGTACTAACCGTATACTGAATTAATTACTGTTAGACAATGAAAATGCTAGGAACCCGGTATTCTAGTGGAAGGAAAAGAGAAAATCCTCCAAAAATACAGCTAAAAGTTTCAAAAGTCTTAAAAAAAATGCCACATCCAAATCCCAAAGGCCCTAATTATATCTCAAATGACGCGATACTTTCCCTCTGAACCCGTCCTCATATTTATAGCCAATATTCCTCATTTCATCTAACTATCCTGCTAACTGACTCTTAAAATAACAGTTACAAATCAAACCTAACAAATGAACGAATAAACCCAAGAAAATAAAGTACACAGGTACAATTCTAAATTCAAGCAACATGTAACCTATATAACATGCACATTAACCAAACTCTGATAAATAAAATCCAATTATTAAACTAGTGTATCATCTTGAGTCTTTAGCAAACAATCGTGATTGTTAACTACCCATGAAGAATTGAATAAACATATTCCTAGCTCAAAGGACGTGTCTAGTGTCCACAGGTTGTCCTAGCTTTGAAAAGTTTGTATATTCTTTCCTCAATCCATTGAGACATTGATGAGTGTTAAATCTAATTACCATAGACACTAAGAGCAGCACGATTACAATTTTTATAAGAGGGAAATAAATTACAAAACCAGGACAATGCATTGGGTTGGCTATGTCATCAATTCATATACATTATATCAAAATCCAAGTTGACGAGATTCAAGATGGATAACCAATGCAATAAAAACACCACCATTTACTTTTCTCCATTGTTATTGATCAAAACTCAGCCAAGGACTTAGGCTACCATAACGAATGATTATATCCTCAACAAATATCATTATACCAAAACAACAAAAACAGAACTTTGTTTTAAGTTATCACTGTAGTTATTGAATAAAAATCCACCAAGGACTTTATCCGCTAAAATTAAAAATGTCATCATGAATGCTTATATCCTTATTTATACTAGAATCAAAACTAGCTTGCAACAATACTATATAGAAAAGTTAAGTACTTACCAGCAACTCCATGTTTTTCAATCTTCCCCTCAAATCCACCATTGCAATTTCCCTCCAAAACCTTATCACCACCACCACGACATTTCCCTCCTCGATCACCATTCGCCAACTGCTTCAAACTCGATTTCGAATTCCCAACTCTCCTAACAACCACATTCCCTTTCACCAACCTCCTCAACCCAAAAACCCTAACTCCATTCTCTTCACCAAGAATCAAAAACCCAAAAGAAATACTCAAAGACCAAACCGGTCTCAAACAACGAATCACAGCACACTTCATCAACCTCAACCCAAAACCACCACCATCTTCACCCTCCTCAACCATCCTAACAGCAAAAACCCAAACTTTAAACCCCGAAACCGAATAAACAGCGAAATAATTAACATCACCAACAACCTTAACAGAAACCCCATGTTTCACATTCATCAAAACCCCCAATTCACGTTCAAATCTCAATAACCCATTACCTGACCCACCACATAAAACACGATTAACCTTAGAAAAAGCATTATTTTTTCTATTCAAAACATAAAACCTAAGCAGAATTTGTGATCCCGATTTGTGGGGTCCACAAACAATGAAGATAACAGAATTAGGGTTTGTGGAATTAGGGTTTGATGAATTTTGTTGGAGGATGAGAAAAGTGGAAGAAGAAGTGGGTTTTGGGATTAGGGTTTGAGGGAATTGAAGAGAAGAAGAGAGAGAAAGAGGAGAGAGAGAAGGGTAGAGAGAGATTGAAGAGTTGGAGTGAGTGATTGAAAGAGAAAGAGAAGAAGGTTCAAAAAGGATTGAAGATGTTGTTGGATTTGTTGAAGAGAGAGAAGGGGTTGGAAGGGTTAACTTTGAAGCTTCTAGAAGAACCATTAGGAGAGAGAAAGAAGATGAAGGTTGAAAGAAAAAGAGTTGATTTTGATTTTGTGTTTGGGAACGTGGAAGAAGAAGAAGAGATGAACAGGAACAAAGTCTTTGGTTTTTCGGTTTTTTTAATGTAAACTGTTTGTTTTTTTTTTTATTTTGTTTGTTTTCTTATCTTTTTCTATGAATTTTTTTTTGGATTTTAAATGTTATTCATTTTATGATTAAATATGTTTTTGTTTCTATAAATATATAACTTTCATTTTAATTTTTTAAAAAAATTTCTTCAACTTGTAGTCCTTGTAAAATTTTCAATCACCACTTTTGATCCCTATTTTTAAATTTTTTTTTTATTTTTTTTAATGAAATTGTGCAGAAATGTGTAGAGTATCGTAAAAAAAAAATCTAAAAAAAAAAAAATAGTATTTTTTAACAAAACAAAAGTTAAATATAAATTTTTAACCGTCAAAAATATAAAATTCAAATTAAATTCATGTATCATTAAAAACTTATAAAAAAAATTGGGAGAAATACTTATAATATTATGAATTTTTCTTGCAAAATTTTATTCAAAAATATGATTTCTACGTATGAGTTTACTTCAAAGGAGAGACCAAAAGTAAAGATGAAAAAAAATTTAGGAACTAAAAGTTAAACAAAATTTTTAGAAGACTAAAACGAAAACTTAACATATTTATAGCGAAAAAAACATATTTAACTTTTTCTTTTACAAGTTTGAATTTTTATGTTTTCACTTATATGTTATTTTTTTCCTCATAAACACAAATTTGGGTATCCTCCATTAAAAAGAATTCCCTATTTCTTCTATTTTAACTAACGCTTATATATTTACTCAACTCTTCCCTCTTATGTAACCAAAAAAAACTCTTCCCTCTTTTTATAGTGCTATTATAGTGCTAATTGGTATAAATTAAGAATAGTAATTTTTTTAAATTTAGATTTTGATTAAAATTATTTTGAATAAAATATCGGTATAGATATTTTACACTTTTATATCATAATAAACAATATTTATCATTTTCGATGACAAACACAAGTATATAAATGTTTGTTGTTTTCAAATTATATCAAATCAAATTAACTTTGTTTATTTATTTCAATGACACCAACAATATAACAAAAAAAATCTAAATTTTTATCATTTAATGACACCAACAAAAATCATTATTTTAAAAAAAATATTTAAAGATATAATTGAGATAATGAAAATGTCAGCCCAAAATATATTTTTTTAAGAATGTCAACCCAAAGTTGAACAAACAATTTCCTTTTTAACTTGAATTTAGAATTTTGTGAAATTTTAATGGTTTGAACTCATGTACGGTCTTTGTGGAATTAGAATACTTGTGAATGATATAACAAGGGGAACTACAATACGAATATAGTCTCTGAAGGTATTTGTCAGAGTTGGCCTAAGGGTAAGGCGACACAAGCCTTTGCTTTAGGCCACCAAATTTTGGACTTAATTAAGGTCTTACAATAGACAAATTTATGTGTATATACACAAAGTAACAAAGGTCACACAACAAATAGATTATACAACTTTGTCATGAACACAAAGACGGTAGACGCGAGGTTTTATGATGCTTACAACATGAGTTCAAGACTCCCCATACAACTTGACAATGTGCACTATTTTTGCTGCACTTACGGCACTTCCACTTATATAATGCAATATTTATTTTTATTTTTAATTGTAATGTTTTTTTTTATAAAACCTATGAATTTATATTAATTACTTTCATTAAAGAAGCCTCATATTATAATCCGCAAATTTGTTGGGCCAACACTGGTATTTGTTAACCATGGAAGACCTATGACCTCAACAAGAATGACAAATCCTCAAAATACACTAGGTAAAATCTCACAACCCTAGTTGAAAACTTTATAATTCTAATCCTTCACAACATCATTCCCAAGTCCCATTTGTCCATTGTTTTCTTTAAAACCTTTTATTTGTTATATTATATTCTAATGGGGAAGGAAGTGGACATAGCTAGAGTGATAGCCAGTGAGATGAAAAGTATTGCTCAATCTGATGCCTTACCAGTGTAGAAGATTGCTAGCCTTTCCCAGTTTGATTTTGGGGTTATGTCAAGCAAGAAACTATCAATTTTAATCCAATTAATCTTAATTTATTTTGGAACCATTTGCAAGTTAATATTTGAACTACTTTTTAGTTATTTTGCTTTGATAATTTCTTCGTTATATATTTTGTGCTTTGATGGTTATGTACTTTAATCATGAACAAATGGATATTTTATGTTAACTAAGGGTAGTTGGTTGTTTTCAATTTTTTTTTTATTGGATGAATGAATGATGCATACTTATTCTTCCTCCTAAGAAAATAGTCAACACCGTCACTTCCAAACTTCACTACCCTCCTCCATTTAAAAAGTACATTTCAGCCACCGTTGTCATCTTATTATCAATAAGATAAACAAGCGACTAAAATTACTCTTCAAAATTATACAATCAATCTACAGATTCCACCAAAATAATGTTTCAGTACCGTCACCTACCTCCTTTCCTAAACAACCACCAACCTCCTTGTATCTCGCCACTAAGACTTTATACCACAAACTCTTAACCCCCACCACCATTTGTCAAGTAATGTCATATTAAATTCTTTAACCCGCCTCACCCCAAACCTCCATTCTCCTTTTTAGAACAAATAGTTTCCCAATTACTCCTAGAAATTTTCCTACCTTTCTCACTCACACCCCCTATTAAAAATATATTCAATAGGAGAAATGATACATGTAGGAGCTTTGAAGAAGAACAAAAAATAAACTGGAAAAGAGGACAAGACAAGCTTTATGAGAACCAATCAACCAGCCAAATAAAGGTTTCTACTCTTCCAACCAGATAATCTTAACTTAATTCGATATAACAAAGTACTCCAGAAGTTAAGCTTACGGGGATATCCACCAATAATCATGGAGACTGCCTCAATAAACCAAGAATCGTGGATGTTGATACCAACATACTCTTATGAAATTTTACCTTTGAGACCAGACAATGCTTCAAAAAGGAGGAGCAATGGTTTTAGAGCTCTGGTATTAGCCTAATTTTTCTTGTAATAACGATTGTTGTTGGTGTCATTAAAAAAAAAATTAGATTATACTTTTTTGTTATATTTGTTGGTGTTATTGAAATAGATAACAATGATTAGTTTGATTTATTTTAATTTGAAAGCAACAAACATTTATATTTTTAATTTTAATCAAAATCAAAATTTCATAAAAAAAATATTTCCTAATTTTTAAACGTTAGCGCAATAAAAAGAGAGAAAAGACGGACACCGGTGTTTCTTGCTTTGAAATCGAAAATAAATCGGTGTTTCTTCACTGATTTGATTTCTTCTTCTTCTTCACCGGTTCAATCTTCTTCGTCTTCTTTCTCTTCTTCTTCTCACTGATTCTGTGTGATCGGTGCTGGAGTTTGTCACTTCCAGTAACGAATTCGCACCTTGAATTGCAGAGAAACCAATTCGATGATGAAGATTCAGCAATGAATCACTGAGAATTGTGAGGAATTCGTTGAATTTGGTATTGAATTGTGATTCTGGAAATTTAGGGTTTGAGTTTGTTCTTCACGTTCTTGGTGATTTTGGATTTTGATCCTAACTGAAAAGAGAGAGAAATTTCTCTCTGTTTGTGATGTGGTGTGTATTGTGTGGCTCTCTCTTTCTGACTTGTGCAGTGAATGCACCTTTTATAGGCTGCCAAGTGTGCTTGAGACCCAATGGGAGAGGGACACCTGTAATTGGACTTTAGCTGGCTCGGCCTTGGACCATTTGGACTTGGGGACCTTTCTGCAAAATAAGAGAATTGAAGGACTGGACTGCAAAATAAGAAAAAGGACTAAAAATGCAATTTTAAAATGTTTGGGACCAAAATGCAATTTCTGAAACTGTTTTGGGACTAAAATGCAATTAAAAATAAAATTGGACTAAAATTGGTAAATTGGAAAAAAAAAGAGTAAAGTGAAACCTAAAATAAAACCAACAAAAGGACTAAAATGAACCAATTACAAAAATGAGGTATTTTAAAATACCTCTCTGTCGAAATTTTGATGGGAAAAGACCAAAATGCCCCTAGGGACTAAACTGACTCAGATGCAATTTTTGAAATGGTTTTTAAACAAAGACTCAAGAGTGATTTGTAAAACAAGTTGAAAAGACTCAGAGATAAACACAGGGACTAAAATGGGTTCCACTGCAGGGAATGACCAAAATACCCTTCTTGTATAATTTTTGCAAATATTTGAATTAAAATGCAAGAAAACAAAACAATGATTCAGAGAGTTTTCAGATGACTTGTAACGCAAGAAAGGACACTTTGGATGGTTTTATGCAAGAAAATCACAGACAAAATCACAATTGAAAATACTTTGAGACAGAGACAGTAAAAGGTGCAGATGAAACGAAGTAAAAGTTCAGAGTAAAACAACAGTAATTTGACAATTATCAGTAGTAGAAAATAAATTTGAATGAGTATTTTTAGGTCCAAAATCAGGGTATAACAAATGTCAAACAAATATTTGTGCCACATGAAATTCTTGAAATATATCGATGGGATACAAATGAGGATTGCTTTATCGGCCCTCCCAAAATCTTCTGTGCCCCAAATTTCTTTCCTATTTTGCCCTTATTTAGAGAATCTAGTATATAATTATCGGAAGTACCATACTATGTAGTCAGGGGCTATATGAAAATGCATTCACTTTAGCTTTATCATATGCAACAACAACACCAAGCGAAAGTTGAAAATGACAATGTTTAGCAAATGAATTGCTTTCTAAAAATAATTAACATAAAAAAAAAAATTTGTTCATATAATTAAGGCATGTGTTCATGTAGACTTTCAAAGTGATAGGAAGAAATAAGATTTACCTGCTAATTGATTGCAATTGAGTGAAGTTAACAGTGTTTGTTGATATGATTGATATGGAAAATCCCAAAATCGCAAGGTTTAGAATAAAATTCAAGTGGAGTGCAAAAGAGGAAATAAGAGAACCAAAACCGTGTTATGTTTTATATAACTGTGGTAACATGACAGAATTTCTATAAATGCCGTTTTGAAGATGTATGCCTATAACATACACGATTTATATCTACCGGATCTTGTAATTGAGCATCCTGTAGTTATCTTCCTAACTAGTTCGGTATATATACCTTATGTTGTATAAAAGGCCAAATTCAGTGTTTTAGGGGGACTCTGGTGATTTTGGGGTTAAAAAGAAACGTTCAATACACATAACAAATGAGTTATGGGTCCAACTTCAAAGAGGTGGAAAACCCGGAAACATCAAAGCTGAATATTGTTGTTCTTTATGAGAAGATGTCAACCATATCTTCTTTTCATAAACACGTCCTTTCACAATTGTCCATTGTGTTTTTTGTTTTAAAAAACTTGTTCATCGTTTATAAAGACAATAATATCTGTTTTAACTTTTGATGTGGGTACTATTATTTTAAATTATCTCTTCACATATTCATACTCTTCTAAATATATTAGCACACTACAAGTATGGTAACCTATATGTCACACGAGAACAAGTTACAAATGTTGATAAGTTTATATTCAAAATGATCCAGTGTGATAAATAAACAGCATATTGAAAATTAACGTACTAAAATTAAATATTCTTTTGAGAAATCTAGTTTCAGGTGTAAAGTATAACATGTCATATACTAGACAAATTGATATTGATAATGTTGTGTTGGACTTCATTTTGTTAAAACAATATGTTTTATCAAGATGTGGTACTAGATATCCTAAACATGTACTTAAGGTGTTGTGCCGTTTTTTGCATTCTTTGGAATGATGTACTTTCGTGTGTGATCTAAGAAGATTTGATTGAAGATTTGGGTTATGTTACTTCAAGAAACGTGTGATTCTTGAAGTTTTTATCTGTCGGTTTATGCTTCTGCATATTTGAAGTTATTTCCAAAATAGATTTGAGAAAAATATATTTCGTGCTTCTAAAAGATTGTTGCTAAAAATATAATTATGGACAATTGAAATTATTTAGATAAAATAAACAAAAGAGTTATATTTTTTTGAAACAAAAGAGTTATATTTTGAATGAATATTCTCATTAGATTATAGAGATATTTTTTATTTTATCTACGCGACATAGAAATTATTTATCAAATGAACAAAAGAGTAGATATTCTCATTAGATGAATCAGTTATTACATTGGTATTTATACAACTATGTCATAAGCTTGGTAACTAACTGGACTAAAACAAAGAAGAAGAAAGTGAAGTGTCTAAAATGCCCTCTAAGTGTCTTTCTCAAGCTGTAAGCTATCTATTGAGTGCTTAGTATTTTCTGCATTCTCTTCTATGTTCAATAGTTATATCAATTTCAGAAATTCATCCCAAAATACAAACTCTTATCAGTACATCCAAAAGTTTAAGAGGTTTAATCATTTTCATTGTTTGTTGTATGTTATTACTTAATTTGCTTCTCTCTTTATTTCATTTTTTGACTCTATAATGTATATTGTAACTCTTTATAGTCTTTTCTGGTACACCTTGGGCCGGAATGACTTCCTTGATTTGGTTTATATATTCCATTTTGGTCTTTTAATAAAATATAAAAAATACGTCCAAAAGTTTGAAGTTCTAATAACTTGAAGGTGCCTACAAAATATCAAAATTTTAATAATTGTTAAGTTCTAATTATTTTGAAACTAATTGAACAAGAATGCTGCCAACATTTAGTTACATCATTGGTTAGGTTGCTCTTAGAAACAAAATAGTCATGAGACCACATACAATCAAATTGAGAGATCATTAGGTATTATCATTGATTCACAACCTTATATTATTCATAGTTTGTAGCTTTCTGTCTTGTCAATCTTTAAGGAATGTTAATATAGTTTAGAAAAATTTATAGTTGGTGATATGATATGTGTGTTTGAAGAGAGTTGAGTTCAGCCAGATTCGAGATTTACTTAATAGAGTGAATCGCGAGACCTTTGTTCACGATGTATAGCTACGCTCGGGGTTAAATACTCGGTCTTTTTTGGAGAAAAATCAAAGACTTAGTTGTACTTGCACGCACTTGAACACATCAAATTTTTATAATTGGTAGCACTATGCTCACTCTCTAAATCCGTGTCTGAATAATTTTGGTATTATGATTAAATTTTGAAGATATAGTTAGTTAAGATCACTTGTTAGTTAGCTTATAATCTTAGTTAGTATATAAGTCATATGATTAACTCATTTGTACCTTTTTATTTTTTATTTTTTTAATAATGAAATATCTAAACAAAAAAGATTAAGAACAATTCAATGAAAACAATCATGAAAAATAAGAAGGAACACAAAGGAGTTGCAACTACTCCACCAAAATTGCAGTAAGTTTTGTGGAGTTGTTGAATTACATAAGTTTTGTGGAGTTGTTATAATTTTTTTTTAATAAAAAAAAATTAGGTTTCCTTGGTTTTTAAAGTTAGAAACAGAAAGACTACAAAAATAGGTGATGATGCCACTAAAAAGCAAGGTGGCCAAAAGTTCTATGGGTTTATTTTAGTTCTAATAATGCTTATTCTCATAAACGTAAGTATCTGAGTTTTTAAATTGTGATTAAATGAACCTCTTTAAAAGGTGGTAGTAAAATTTATTAAAAAAAAAAGTGGTAGTAATAAATCATATCGAAAATTGAAAGAGTGCTGCTATATTTAGTGAAATTCAAGAGCTTGTTGTCTAGAGGAGATAATTCAAGGAGCTAGGTTTGGTTAGCGACAACCACAAACCTTTTGTATTTAGGCACACTAATAAAAAAAGGTAGAAGAGGAAAAATTATTATTATAATTATTGAAATAAATAAATGATGTAATTGTTAATCTAATTAAACCTTTCTCGAATTTGAGAGATCTATTTGCCTTTTATTATCGTTCATTCTTAGTTATAATTTACTTTCGATTATTGAAATTATCGAAAACATTGTTTTGTTTTTCTATTTATTTCCCAAGAATGATAACTTTGTCGAGTGAATAAAATAAATAAAAATCTCTACGGAGTAGATTATACTTATCAAGCTCTTATCGCTTTATTACTAGATTAGATAAAAATCTCTATGGAGACGATTACACTTATAACTTTATTACTAGGTGCGATTATGTACGCACTTAACTTGCCAAATTGTTATCAACTTTTGCATTACTCCATTCTTTAATCCTCTTAGGTCAGCCTCCAAGCCATTCTTATATGTCCTATAATTAATTAATTTTTGGACTCTAAATTAAAACTCTTTTGCACTTGTTTACTACTATATATGTAGAGGCAGATGCAACTAATTAACCCACCACAACATACAAAAAACAACATCTTCAATTATCTATATACTCATCAAGCAAACCATATGAAGCTTGTTTTGTCACTCACCCTTTCCTTCCTTATATTTGCTTTCATCACCACTCTTTCATTAGCTTTCTCTAATGATGAGCAAGTATTGGACACAAATGGTAACCCCATTGTCCCAGGCGGTGAATACTACATTTTTCCGGCAACTCAAGACCCCTATAAAGGTGGACTACGACTTGCAAAAACCGGTGATTCAAAGTGTCCAGTTACTATCTTGCAAAATGAAAATATCACAGGTTTACCAGTGAAATTTACCATACAAGGAATAAGCAATGATATAATCATGACAGGTACCGAACTTAAGATTGAGTTCACTAAGAAGCCTAATTGTGTCAAATCATCACAATGGTTGATGTTTTTCGATTATGATGCTAGTAGTTTTAATGTTATTATTGGTGTTGACGAATACATTCCTGAAATAATAATAATTGATGGCACATTTTATATTCAGAAATATGGAAATGCTTATAAGCTTGGATTTTGTAATGATGATATGGGGGAACAAAATTGTCTTGATATTATGAGATGGAATAATTCCAAAGATGGTGGATCACGTTTGAGATTGATTTTGAAAGCTGAACAAGAAGTCCAAGACCCTTATCCGGTTGTGTTTGTTGATGCTCCTTCTTTTGAATCTGGAATTCTTATGAATGTGAGTCTTTGAATGTTAGTCTAACTAGAATGCATTCAATAAGTGATGTAAATATTGTTGTTCCTTTAGTGTGTTCCTTTCTCAATTAATAATAAGGCGACGTCTAGGCTACCCTTGAAGAATTGTATGTAAGTTACCTAATGATCAATGAGAATAAGTCACACATGTATGATTAAATATGTGATACTCACAAATTAATTTCTATTGCATTTACAAATTTACTTATGTGATTAATTTTTTTAGATAGAGTAAAATATTAAAATATTTACTCATGCTTTGTTGGTGTCGGTTGATAAGTGTTGAAAAGTGATATATTTCTCATGTTAATTTAGGCACTTTAGTGATTTGTTTTGTAAGTTACTTCAGAAAAAGCTACATTTTGATGCAATTTTGCCATTTATGCTTTAGGTGCCTTATTCTATCCAATTTGTGCAAGAAAATAAAAGCAAGGACCAAGAAAAATATTGAAGATGCAAAGAAATCCAAAGAGCAACTCGCTTAAGTGAGCTCAACTCACTTAAAGCGAGAAAATGGCAGAAGGTTCCGAGCAGTCTGGCTTTCAGCACGCTTGAAGCGAGATCACCAGCAAAGAGCAACTCGCTTAAAGCGAGAAAACACCAAAAGGTCTCAGATCATCACGCTTTCAACACGCTTGAAGCGAGCGAGAAGCAAGAAAACTCCAGAAAGTCCCAAGATTGCAAAGTCAAACTCGCTTTGAGCGAGTTCATCTCGCTTAAGCGAGTTGAACATGCTAAGGTGGCTACGTGGCAGCAATCCCAGGATTGCAAAGTCAAACTCGCTTTGAGCGAGTTGAACATGCTAAGGTGGCTACGTGGCAGCAATCCAGTGGCTAGCGTGAGATTTCAAGGCAAACATTTGGCTTAAGCGCGTTCACCTTTTCCAGCCACCTATAAAAGGCTCTTCCTCTCATTTCTAAGGGATCTTTTCATTGTTTTATACATTTTCTGTTTTTAGAGAGAGATTAGGGCATTTCAAGAGTGAGAAACACAAAACAAGGGTGTTAGAAGTAGATTCCTCCCAAGATATGTAGAATATCATGAATCTTGTCATGGAGTCTTCATATTTCTTCCATCTTTTGCAAGGCTACTATGAAAATTTGTAGCTACATCTACCCTTGTGGGTTTTAAGGTATTCAAACAAGCTATTATGTAATCTTTTGATAATTTAATATATGGTTCTAGCTCATTTTTTTGATATTTTTATTAGTCTTGTGTTTAATGCTTTATTTAAGATTTGAAATGTTATTGAAAGGTACTTTTGAATCTAGGGTTAGAATAATAATCTATTAAAGCCTTTATTCTAGACATAGAGTTTAGGTTTTGGTAATCACTTTAAAATCAAGAATTTAATGTTATTGGATCGCTTGATAGATTGAGTAATCGTCGATTAAACGATATAATAGATATCACAATGTTATTTAGACATAAATAATGTTATTGAGTGATTGTGATAATATCGATTTAAAAGGTTGAATCCGTTATGGGATCACGAAAATGCAGTTGTTACGGTTGGTTGAAGAACTCTAACCCCAAGCGAAATGGCACTATCTAGTCTCGATTTATCTTAACGTAAATTAGTTACAATAGTTTTAAACAAACAAACTTTTAAACCAAACTTGAGATGATAAATGACGTTGAATGGCTTATGGTATACGCTAGTCTCTGTGAAGACGATGCTTTGGACCGTGAACACCTCTACAAATATGAATTGTAGAAAAGATGAAGGGTAAAAAAAGAAACAATTTTATAATAATTTACTGGAGATCTATATGAATGAATTTAAAATGTGAATAAGTGGAATTGTCTCTCGATGAACCATATTTAAAATTGTGTTTTCTGTGCATGACAATAATAAGAGAATTAAAATTTAATCACTCAACATTAGACAAATTTTTCTGAACTCTTATAAAGATATTTTTGTTGACATCCTAACATAATAATAAAAATAGAATACAATTTATGAGGTGATTATACATTTTCTATTTTAATCACAAATATTATTTGGGTGACCTAAGAATCCTAGCATGCATGATTGAAGGTGGGAAAAAGCTTGTATGATTGGGAGATATGATAAGACTTTACTGCTTTTTCGTAATATACTACGAGTCCGAGACCAGAGAGAGTATTATGATAGGAAATGAGAACTTTGAAAATGTAATTATTTCTTTTGGGGCATTGGATAAGGGGATAAAAATAAAAATATAGCATTTGAAAATGGTGAAAAGTGATAAATTTAACCTTTTAAAAGTCAAAATGTTGTTGAAATCAATGCAAACATGCTCACCCTGAGGGCAATAGTTAACAAGACTCATATTTTATTACCAAAGATGTATTAGTATTATAAAATGAAAATAATTAGAAACGACAAAATATTTCAGAAAAGAAACATGCATTTGATAGTATAAGACAGAGAGAGTACTCTGTCAAAAAATAAATTATGATTCTTGTTTTTGTTTTTAAACTCATGATCTAGTATTGTACTGCCCAACACCGAATACATGCTCTATATTTCAGATCCGTGTAATGCTCACAAGAGTTTCTTGTTTATGATGTGTTGACCTTTTTGCAGACGCAGTACCTCTGTGAAAATCTTCTAAGGTTAGTCTCAGACTATTTCTCCCTCTTTATTTTGTTTTCAGAGTTGTGATACTTTAGTAGATCATAATGGAAGCTGCAAGTATTGCATCAACCGGAATAGTTCTTGAAGTTCTTACAAGAGAAAATTACTTGGATTGGAGTGCACTTGTGAAGAATTACTTGATCGGCAAAGATCTATGGGACGACATAGTTGAGGGTAATCTCGATGCTCAACATTCGGATTGGAAATCAAAAAATGGTCAAGCTTTACATGCTATTCAACTCTCATGTGGTCATTATACTCTTGGCCAGATAAGAAATTGTGTAACAGCACAAGAGGCCTGGAATCGGTTAAAGGCCGCTTTTAGCGAAAATTTAAATGCAGACCAAGATATTGAGCAAGGAGGTCTTCAAACTGACATTGACAAGTTTCATGTGGCACTGAAGAAAGGCATGTGGAATGATGCAATTCTGTTTATCAGCCAAGATGGAGATATTATTTCTCAAAAGTCGTCCTCGAAAGGCTGGACTTCTCTTCATGTTGCAGTTGATGCAGGACAAGATAAAATCATGAAGGAGTTGGTTGAAATGGGGGCATTGCTGACAGAGGAAGATTGGGAGGGCTACACACCTTTTGCTCTTGCTGTTAAATCAACCGACGATATTAAAATTGTCGAGTGGATGCTTAACAAAGGAGGAAATGATCTACTAACCATGAAAATCAAAGCTGATGACGATAAGGGTGACATTCCAGTACTTCTAGCCGCAACCAAGGGACACAAAAAAGTGACTAGATTTCTTTTTTCCAAGACTCGATGGTTCACGCTACTCGACAACAATTGTTATTATGGTGCTAAACTTCTTTCGCATTGCATTCATGCACAAATATTTGGTAAGTGTTGATGTCTTAAATTTGTTTAACTTCTTTTGTTTAAATAGATTTTGAATCAAACCCTCTTCTTTTTATTTTTCACTGGATTGATAAAATATAAAAACAGACCAGAACAACACTAATCTATAAGCTTATAATTCAATCTTAGAATTTTTAATATTCATATGATCGATCTTCATTTTCATTCTCTTCATTTTGCAAGAATGCAAGTATTCTCACACAATATCCAAGTTATGTTTTATTGTGAAGTCAATTTGCACATTACATTGTAGCCAATCGCACTTCTCATGAAGGACAAAATATATTCAAATGAGTTTTTAACATTTGGAGTTAACATCCTCTCTATTTGCTAAAAATAAATGAACAATGTTATTTAGCGAGAGATAGATATAAAAAGTATGTAGTGGGTCCTGCCATTAAGCGTGTCCCATAACTACTACTCCCTCTGTCCCTGTATGTAAGCATCCTTTGCATCTAATAAAAGGGTGCTTAGATATATGGATAGAGTAATTATTTTTAAACTTTGTGTCTTTATCTTTCAAAATAGAAGAAATAGAGAGACTAATAAATAGAGAGGATCAAATACCATTTATATTTTTATTCTATCTTAATGAATACAACCATAATATTTGAACAACTTATTTTTTACTTATATTCAACACCTTATTTTAACCTTATTTTCTATCTATCACAATACTCTCTATTACTCTTTTTTTATTTCGTATACACCCATAAGAGATGTACACTAAACCTTTTCCCAAAAGAATTATTATAAGTTAATTATTTGTATTTTATATTGGTGCAGATGTTGCATTAGCATTAATACAACATGATGGTACACAAATACCCCTTAGTTATGAATCTCGTGAATGTAAACGGCCTATATATGGATTAGCTCATACCCCTACCGCATTTCCCAGTGGAACCAAACTTAGTTGGTTTGGAAAGATTTTTTACAATGGTACGTTCTTTTAATTTCTACATCAAGAGACATCATCAAATATTTTTATAGTTTCTAGTCATATACATAACACAATAAGTTTTAGTCTACCCAGAATCATGATTGATGATAAAAGTCTATAGCTTTGCTATTAAAAAAATTACATAGTGCAAAATTGAAAACGATAAAATTTAGACTATGTGGAGACAGCACCGCCAGGCCAATTTATAAGCCTGTCTGATTAAAAAAATTTGTTTGATAACGGTCTTTTATATAGAGCTTATAATTTATTTTACGAGTTTATAGTTTATTTTTCTGACGCTATTTTAAATAGGATTTGATCTTAACTTATAGTTTATTATTTTTCTCTCTCTCAGTTTTACTCTTAATATCTTATCATTTCCCTTTTAATTAAAACTCATGTTTAACCATTATATTTTAAAACAAAAAGAATGATAATACGGTTAAGTTCGGCACCGCTTGTTTCAACGTAAAAGACACATTAATTTTGTTTTTAATGTCAATGACTTTTTTTTTACTGTATTTAAATTGTTTTACGTTATATTTAAAACATTGCTAATATTGTCTCCATGAGCTTAACTCAGTTGAAAAGGACAATGCATAATATATGCAAGATCCGATATTCAAACCTCGATCACCACCAAAAAAAGTAAAACATTGCTAATACTTGTACGTACTTTTTTTTTTCTTCCAATCATAAGCTATTATAGTTATAAGCTATCAACCATCAACTATTGGTTATAAATTAGTTTATCAATTACTTACTATTTTTACCAAAACAGAACCTAAGAGTAGCTAAGGTGCTGGCAGGTAGAGGCGCAAATTGTTTCACCGTCAAAAGTTTTCTTATTTATTGAAAACGTGTATACACACACACACTTTAGAAATAGGTTAATTTTCAAAGTTTAAATTTGGGCCATTAGAAAGGAATGAAGCAAATATGGGCTCGGTTAATAGGGGTGGCAGGTTATTTTTTTTAAAGAATATAGAGGTGGCTGGTAAATGTGCACTAATTCCCTCTACACACAAAAATCTAGTGTGCATTAATTGGTTAAATATGAATTATTTATTATGCTTTGCAATGTTATAATGTAACGAGACAAAATGAAAAGTAAAAACAGAGGGAGAGTCGAAACTAAGTTCTAAGTTTATCTTTTAGGATGAGAGATTCTATGCCAGATGAAGGGCAGTTTCAGTGAGCAGAGTACCTTGCATGTGATCCTTAGCAATAAAATCCGCACACATATTTTGTTCCCTAATATTTTCATTTCTATGTATAGCATCTCTAATCAGTGGCATATCCAGGACCTTGAGTCACGGGGTTCAAACTTTTAAACTTTGATTAATAATTATAGTAATATATATATTAATTTTTTTTTTGCATTGTATTAAAAAAATTACATACATACTCGACAATTGTTATCTACACAATTTAGTCTTCACGATTTTCATGCACTATCAAGGGTTGTAAGTTTTAAAATCTTAGACTTCATCAATTTACCTTTCAAGAGATATAATTAATTTAATTTTTTTATTTATTACAGGTAAAATATGTAACATAATTAGAGGTATGTTTGTAAAAAATTATATTACTAATCTTTTTTGGTTACAAAATTATATTATTAATCAAGTTACAAATTTGAAGCAAGCAATATAAAAAATGATAAAGAAAAATCTCAAGAGAGGGCCTATATTTAAGAAGAGATAATAGAATCATGAATTTTAAGATATATTTAAACAATATGTACATACTTTAAATATACCTTAAGACCAATATAATTCAGATGGTGACTTTGGCTCAGTTGCAATTCTTTTGTTTAATTTCCCCAAAGTAAATTTGTGGGCGATTTTTTATTTTGAATTGCAACCTATGAACGAATTAATTATATAACTAGCTATAACATGTCATTGTCATTGGACAACGGGCTCCTGCAATGTGAGTGAGCTTTGTCACAACAGCGTACTAACTAGTAGCAACCACAGGGTGAGAGAGGTGCGAGTGTGGTGCAATGTTTAGATTTGAGGGGGTTCAGTATGGAAAATGACTAACATTTTGAATGTAAATTTAAGAAGTGAGGGGGTTCACTTGGACACCCAGAACTCTATGTAGCTCCGCCCCTGTCTCTAATATGAAGGATGTCAATAGCATAAGTGTGTAAACTATGATCATGATTAGAGGTGTCAAATGGGTCGGCCCGGTCCATCCCGGCTCGGGCCCGAGAGGCCGACTATAGAAATGGGTCAGTCCGACCTGGCTCGTTTATGTTTTATTTTTAAAATTTATTCACTTTTTTTTATGTATGTTCTTATGTATTAGTTACTCACCATTATTTTTTTTGCTAAAATATGATTGGATGGACATAAAAATATAAATAATTTTTACATTAACATTGAATAATAATTAAACTCTAGATTATTCTTTCAATTAAATCAAATTAATAATTTATAAACTTTAAAATTTTAAAACTGTAAGCTAAATTCATCCATATTTATTAAGTTTATTTATTTAAATATTTTTTTGTTAATAAATTTTAAATTAGTTGATAATTTTTTAAAAAAATATGTTGTTTTTTTAACAAAAATAAAATGAAATATGGGCTAATGGGCCGGCCCAACTTTTTTATGGCCCAAGCGCCCGAGTGCATTTTTTGGTTAATTTTTTAGGCCCGGCCCCGCCCAAATATGGGCCAATGGGCCGGCCCATGAGCACGACCCATTTTTGACAGCTCTAATCACGATCAGCAATAATCAGGTCAACTACTTCCAAACAACTACTCTTACAAATAATGTTGACATAACCATTTTTACTACAAAAATCAAGATCTAACTGAATAGCACGTAATTATTTATTGTGCTTATCAGTAGGAAATTAACACTATAATAATCTCTCAAAAAATAAATTAAAACTATAATAATAATAATGAGTAATATTATTAAATAATAATTTCTTGGATGTGTGGTTGGTATTTGAGTATTGTAAATTCTGAGAAATTGAGTTCTACTCATACGCATAAAATACTCTATTTATAAAAATACAAATCTAGATATTGGGAAAATATTTTTTCTAATATTTTATTTGTTTAATCACTAATAAGTTTTTGTTACAGTTTTGTGGATACCACCCTACATAGACCATGAAGACAAAAGAATAAAAATTGAATCACAGGATGGAGGATCTAGTACATATACTTTTTTTCCAGGTATGTTTATATAGGTTTACATAACAAGCCTTTCTAACACTCTCAAATACCTATTTTTTATTGGATGAAATTCATGTGGATTTCACAGAGAAATAAGATAATGAGTATTAGAGAGAGTGCTAGAAAGAAAGTATTCTTAGCATTTATCTTGTATCCTAGCATTATTTGATGATACCTTGTCTAGGTAAAATTTTCAAGCTAACATTATGTGATACCTTGTCTAGGTAAAATTTTCAGGTTGGTGAAATCTCTTGCGGGTTTTCTAACAAAAGTATTGAAGTACTTTTCTTCAATAATTTCCCAGTTTGGTCAATTTATTTGGAGAAATGCTAGAGTCCCACCTCTAATACTCTCTTTAACACACTTCAATAATAATCCAATTGAGAATATCTGGATCGTAAAGGTTCCTAATTAATTTTGTTCGCTTTTTGCATTGATTATTGGCTTTAATTATGTCAACCTTTTTTCAATGCTTTCAGGTAGTATTAAGAGGTTACACGAGATAAAAAGGAATCATTACCTAGTACGTGATATTCTAAGAGGTTTTTGTGAAAAAATTGAGAAAATATCATCAGAATCAGCAGAGTTACATCAATGGTCAGTTGACGATGCTATGTTACAAGCAGCCAAGCATGGAACTTTAGAGTTTATAAATTCAATGAGGGAAGCAAATCCTGACCTTTTATATGCTATGGACAAAAACAAAAGAGGTATATTTGCACATGCAATTTTAAATCGTAAAGCCAGTGTCTTCAGACTCGTATATAAGATTGAAGGCCATGAAGGGTTGAAAACATCCATAGACATATTTGGAAACAACTTACTCCACCTTGCAGCTGAATTAGGCCCTTCCTCTTATCGTGACCGTCGATCCAATGCTGCTCTTCAAATGCAAAGAGAACTTCAATGGTTTCAGGTATTTATAAATTATTCTTGAATAAAATTACTTCAATGGTTTCAGATCAATTTTATGGGAGGTTATTATTTGTTTAGCATTTGTTTGTTTAAAATGAAAACAATAAAAAAAATTATTAAGAAAGAAATCCGACAATGGATAACCTTTTGCTTACACAACTTGAAGCATATTTTATTAAACAACTAGATCCCTGCTCAAGATGAATATAGATCGGTGAAACTAAGAATACAAACAAAAGACGCCGTATATAGGGGCGGAACACCCAAAAATAAACACCCTAAAAACACCTATGCGGACAACCCCACAAAAATACACGTCATCACCTAAAACACCCATGTCGCATCACCACTGCCAGGATCCATATCTGGCCGATTGATTTGGATAAAATGGAGGAAACTGTTAGTAAACATGATATCCAAGGAAGGAATGAGAGAAAACTCAAATAATGTTTGTATTGATGATAAAAGTGAATATTACAAATGATAAAGTTATCCCACTAATGAGATTATTACAATTTACAAGTATATATATACTACTACAAACTAGTATCTAACATATGTATCACTAATAGAAACTACTGTGCTTTTGGCTAGAGAGAGGTTAGAGAGAAAGATTTTAGAGAGAGAAGATTTTACCTTTCATGCTGCAGCTGATTGATTGGAAGATGGTGAAGTATCATCATCTAATAGAAATCAACGTTCATTCCTCTTGGGAATTGAAGGAGAATAAAAGTTTGAAGTATTGAATGGGGAAGGATCTGTATAAATGGGGAAGTTATCTTTACACAACCTTTTAGCATATAATTTCATTTTGGTTAAACTTAATCCTTTTTTATTTTATTTTACAACTTTCACAAGCTCTAATAATTTATGGGCTTTGTTTTTGTTGGGCCTATTGAATCCGAGACACCGTTATTGGTATTGTTTTATGTGACTCAAAATCTTGTTTGCATTTTTCTTTCTTTCTTAAGAATGTTGAAGACGCTAATTGTATCTTAAGAAAGCGAAAATATAAGATGGTTTTTTTGCTTGGCAAGACTATTTTTTCAAATGGAAGACAAGAAAATGTTGCTTTACTTGTTTAGTTTCTTTCTTGGAAGACAAGCAAGGTAGTTGCTTCACTTGGTTACTTTCTTGCTCTCCAATTATGAAAGGCCAGGTGGTGCTTGTGTGCATGCGCGCACGTGTGTTTTCTTTGGAAAAGAGTGAGAGAGAAGAGGTGAAAGTAATGTGAACTAGGGTTTACCGATCCTTAGGAAATCAAGGGTTGGTTCCTTCTGGGATATAACTAGGGTTGGGAAATACATGTGTACACCTTGGAGATTAATCATTGAGTCTTTGGCCACATGAAAAGATTCAGAAAAGAAAAAAATGTAAAAATTAAGGTTTATCTTTGTTAAGGCTAATTTCTTGTAACTTTTGTGTTTCTCTTTGTAAAGAATTAACTAATAGTGGATAAGAGTGATCTCTCTACTCGAGACGTCAGTCAAATTTGGGCAGAAATTGATGAACAAATATCACCCTATTTTATCTTTTTCTCCTTTATCTTGTTGTGATCACTTTGGTTTGGTTGCTGTTAATTTTGCCCCATCCATCAAAGTATTAGTGTGAGTTCACAATAGGTATATTTGGGAAACAAAATTGAGAATTTTAAAAATGTTTTTCTTAAGTGTTGTGCGGTTGCGAGACACGTGTCAAAATGACCCTTTTAAGTGTTCTTTGTAAATTGTAAAGATTAAGATAAATAAATAGATATTGGTTTAATCAAAACCGACATGATTGATTCCATACAGATGGTAGAGAGCATTGTGCCTCCGATGTGCCAAGAAGCTAAAAATGCAGATGGTCTAAAGCCTCGTGAATTATTTAAGAAAAATCATGAGCAGCTTGTGAATGAAGGTCGACAATGGGCGAAAGATATAGCGAGTTCTTTCACAATTATGGGTACTCTTATTATTACCATCATGTTTGCTGCAGCTTTCACTGTTCCAGGAGGAAACAATCAAGATAAGGGCACACCTATCTTCTTAGGTAGAAATGCATTCTCTTTCTTTATCATATCAGACGCATTATCTCTCACTGCATCTTCATCATCCGTTTTAATGTTTATTGGGGTCCTTATATCACGTTATACTGAGGAAGACTTCGTCACAAGTTTGCCAATTAAGTTATTGTTTGGCCTTTTCACAATTTTCTTGTCTGTGGTATTCATGATGTGTGCTTTTTGTGCTGCACTTGCTCTCATGCTCAAGGGGTACCGATGGATCATAAAAGCAGCAATAGTATCTTCAATTATTCCAATCTTAGTGTTTATGTTCACGCTCTTGCGACTATTTTTAGAGGTTTGCACTTCTTTTGTAAAATCTTGTTTCCTCGGAAAGAAACAAAAATTTATAAGACGGTTGTGTTACTTATGATGTACCTAATACTAATAGTACTTGAAATAGTTTATCTTTTTTGTTTGTTCATAAATTTATCTATATATATATATATAATGGCAGTCCAATAGCACAAACAATATTGCATTTCCCACTAACTGCGTTAGCAAAGCTTTGTACAACAATAAATATGATGAGAAATTAACACATAAATATGGTAACACATCAATATGCAGCGGAAATAAAATTTCCCAAACTTGCAAGAATCTATGAGCAACAACAAATAAATGGCAGCAGTGAAAAACAAATAAAAAAATACGAGTGAACACTGATATTTTAACGTGGAAAAACCCTTAATGTAAGGGTAAAAACCATCGGTCGTCCAGACAAACGAAATAGCTCCACAATAATAAAAAATAGGTACAAGAGAGTCCCAAAAGTGATGCACAAATAGTGCCAACTACAAGCTAAATTAAACATGGCAACAAAACCCGCCCCCGTCAGACCCGGCCGCTCCCACCCCCAAATTTAACGGGGAAAAGTCGATTTAACTGGGTGCGGGTGTGGGGAAATCTGGAATTTTAGTACGGGGGTGGGGCCGGGGGATGCTTACACCCGCCCCGCACCCGCTTTTTAAAATTTACTTTATTATATTTTATAATTTTATTTCTATAAGCATCAACCTATTTTAATATATTATAATTACTCTTTAGAAACATATTTATTATAATTATTTTGCTCTTTTGAATTTTTTTTTATTAATCTTTAATTATTAATTTAATTACTGTTTTTGGTTACTATGAAAAATATGTATTTTTTAAATATTTTATAAAAAATAGAGTTTTCGCGGGTGGGGGCGGGCGAGACCGAGAGACTCGTCCCCATTGGGGCGGGGTTGGGTGTTCAATTTTTACCCCCAATATAGTTTTGGGACGGGGGCGGGGATGCTTAAACCCACCCCCGATCCGCCCCGTTGCCATGTCTAAGCTAAATCAACAAAGCAACAAAGCTTACAAATGAGAATAGGAAACCTGAGAAATACCCTAAAAGTACTGCTTCAGTGCGAGATGAATTTGTCTTATCTAAGACTTTTTTTTTATGATCTAAACGGTGAAAAGGTAGACACAGGTGTTGCAAACCTTCTCTCCAAAAATCACCCCGATCCAACGGTTAATAAATCCGAGATCGTTGTTTTACCGAGACATACTCGATAAAAACATGAATTACTTTCTCTCTTTTGGTGGCTACTCTTCTCACATAGACATTATATTCTTGACCCTAAATATGACATCTATATAAGTGAGACATAATGGTCTAACATATTTGGGCTTTTCTCCACATAGGAAGGGAGCCCAATACTCAACAAATCTCCCCCCTCACAACTATGTGAAGGAAATCACCAAACCAACGAACAATATCACAACAAGTTTCTAACTTCCCTCTTGGTAACACTTTAGTCATCATATCATAACTACTATAATCAATATGAACTTTAGATAACTCCAACAACTTAGCATCCAAAACATCACGTATCCAATGATACATCATATCAATGTGCTTGGAACTACTATGAAAAGTTGGATTCTTACCGAGATGAATAACATTTTACGACGGATTAACTTAATAATTTTGATCAATCTCTTGATTCAAAACCCTTTCCTAAACTATAACCTCGCAACTTCCTATCTATAGTTTCATATGTAAAGCTAAACAGATCAACACATCAAAGTAAATAAGCAACATAAAAAAAGAAAATAAATCCAAGAGTTTGGTTGTTCACTTCCGTTTCCTTTTCAATTCCAGTGACCTAGTTGGCTGCTCTTTTTAATTTCAGGTCAACACATCAAAGTATTACTATCCATTGACCAATACACCAAACCCACTTATGTCTACTTTATACACCCTCCAAAAGTTTCTTCATGTGGCCAATTCATGAATACAAGTTTAAAATGATATTTGTTTCATTTCACATGTCCCTGACCAACAACGATTTATTCAAAACGACTCTAAATTAAATATTAAACTAATAAAAATAGAATAAAAATATAATTAAAAATGACTCTAGAAATAGTGTATGATCGATTGTCATCAATACTTACATTATATTTTTATTTTATCTCTTTATTGCTTTGATTTTCTTGCCAATACCTATTTTTTCTTTATAAATCTATGTTTGTCTCATAAATTGTCAACCAAATGGTTGTTCAAATAACATACTTCATAAAAGAATGAGTATTGAAGAGAATGACGAATGTTTCAAAGGTGGCCGCCCAAAGGGTTTGCGAGCGGCCACGAATTGGTGGACTAATATATCACTCGTAGGAGTGGTAGAGATGTTTCTGCTGATTGTTTTTCTAAGGCTTTGTTTGCGAGTTTAAAGGGAGGGAAAAGAAAGGCTTTGAGGGGTGGAAAATATGAGGGAAAATGAAAAAATATTTTAAAAAATTTGAAAGAATAGTTTTTTAAATAATGATAAATTAATGTATATGATTAATATATTTTTAATTTTAAAAATAATATAACAATATAGATTAAATTTTAATAATTCATTTTTTTTACTAGTAATTTGAATAATTAAGATAAACTTCAAAACCCTCCGACAATACAATTTTTTAGTTCCTCCAAACGAGATAGGTTTAATATTATGAAGAAAAGTTAACCCCCCAAAGCTCTTCCCTCCCATTTTCCTCTATTTATTTCATTTGCTCATTCTTTTTTTCCAAGCCTTCCCCTCCCTTCCCTTCCAAACTCACAAACAAAACCTAAGATGTGATGTGGATAATTGTGAATGGTTTGCCGACATTTTTGACAAAGTTAAAAAATTAAAAATATTCTAATCATAAATGTCTCAATCTGAGATTAAATGCATTTTTGGCATTAATTAAGAATGTTATCGTTTGATGCATGTCAGCCAAACTAAAACAGTAGAAACATAGAATTTAGTTGCCGTCTTAAGAAAAAGATGACATCCATGCTTGTATTTGTATAAAATAAATCATAAGAATTTGTCATTTTCTGTTTTAATTTTTCATTTGCAATTTTTGTTGTTAAGGACTAATGTCACTTTCTCTTATATAGCACCATGGATAAATGCAATGTAGGGCATGCACACCAAATTTTTTCTTATATTTTTTTTTAGATATGAAGAATGTCTATTAGAACAAGTGAGGGATGACAATTTTTTATAATGTATTTAATTGGGAGATGGGAAAAGACTTTACTGCTTTGTGGTTTCAACATCTAAATTCATTCGATCCAACACATTATTTCCCCTTATTCTATCTTTTGACTATTGCCTAACTTCAAAACGACCCATTGAAACTAGAATCACAGGCAAAATGCAACACGAAGATAAATAAGGATTAGTAAACTGAATCCATTAAAGATATAGTTATAATAAACTCATTGAATCCAATTGAAACTATTGTCATATCATGTTTTTCTACTCTACGCACAAAAAACTCTTAAGTATTTCCTTTAAAAAAACTCTTAGATATTAAATTGTCTAAATTTCCAAGCTATATTTCTATAATAAACTAGCGACGAGGCGTTTAAATTTATTCTGTGGCTTATGTTGAGCGGTGACAATTTTCACGAGTTCAATTTGTGATTGGACCCTAAGCAAATAAGAAGGTTTACCGTAACGATTGAGTTATTTGAAACAAATGACTTCAATGACCAAAGAGGAATCCTGAAACCCAAGAATCACATCCAGTAGTTTTCATTGGGAACTTTTAAGAATTGGAGGAAGGTGAAGACAAAATAGGTGAACTCTAGTCTAGAAAACAAATAATGTCTTGTTGCACAAAGCCCTTCTATAAGTTCCTGGGAATCTCTTCACTTTCTTCTAATTCATTCAAGTTTCTTATATCAACTATCAAGTTTAATCATAATCTTCAATTGGTCGCAAGTTTCGGATCACGCCTCTACAATTGACGAGTTGATTGTTTCAAATCATTCAATCACAAATGTTAGTATAAACTTTCATATAAACAAAAAGTCTAATCACGAATTCAACTCACCAAAATTCTTTGTCGTCCACATAAGTGGCGAGATCATTTAATTATATACTTTGTTAATTTTATAAAAACATAATTTTAATAGATTGATGACCCTATACAGTCAACTCATTCATCACCTTGTTGATCTGGTTTGCGTTTGAAGTAAACAATTAAAAAAGTGTGACTATATTGGTTGAATTTACTTACTATGATTGACATAGTTTTTGACATGGTGGCGGTATCGTGTGATGGTCGCCGACGAAAGTACTTATGACATAAAACAAATTTATTGGTTCTATAATTTCTTACCACGAATGAGATGATTTTTCTGCACCTTGGTCGCCAGAGAACCTGCTCAAGTTATGGAAAATAGTTAACCGGTTCCTTTTAATTTCAATAAAATAGATGGTGATAGAGCATGTTTGGTATCAAATCGGATTTGTCATAATCACATTGAGCCATATTTATTCTCCCAAACCTACCCAGTGGTTCATATGTGACAAAGACAAACACAAACGAGATACCAAATCCAAACATGCACTATAGAAGGTGGTGGTTGAGATGTTTTGAAATCTCTTCCATCTATAAATATTTTAGTAGAGGAAGGTGATAGGAGTTTATTGGTGGTGGTGGTTTAGCCAAAAGAGATGGGCGTAAATGGCTACATTACATGGTTGTTGAACCATAAGAATTTAGCTTCTGTTTTATTTTCACTCAATTCAAAGGATAATGAGATAGAAAGAGGTTTTTAAATGTGCTCATTATTAGTGTTTGTGAAAGTGTGTTGGCCGTGGGAATATATAGGAAATAGTAGCATCTTTTTTAATGGCATACCTCCAATACTATTGGAAAACCAAAAACCTACTCAAAAAGTTAATTTGACTTGCACCAGAAAATAGAAATGTTTAGATACCATCTTTTTTACTTTGAGAGATATTATTGTTATTTGCTACCATATTTTTGTTTTTTTGGGTGAAAAGGTTAACATGATAAAATGTAAATATCGTTGTTTTCTTTTGTGATTCCTAATTAATCATACATGTAGTCGACCCACTTAATATGATAAGATTTGACCGTTGTTGTATTAAAAGTGCTATAGTGATTATTATCAGCTGGACATGCCTTCTTCAGAAACCTGTTTAATCATTCTATTGTAACCGTAAGCGGTTGTATTCAATAATAATTCTCGAAATCGTTAGCCTTCCAAGTGATTTATATTGAACCAAAATTTTACCTTTAAGAAACTGTTATAATCTTGATTCAAAAAGTGCAAAAATTAACACATATTGTAAAATGTGTAATATCTCACAAATTTGCAAAAAAGAATCAATCCAACAAATGTGGCATTTGTTAAATTGAAAGACATTAAATATAAAACATTTTCTTCTCATGAGATTTCTCAATTGAAAAATGTATTTCTTTCTCCAAGTTATGTGATTAAAGTTGAAAGTTGAAACATATGATTAGATATTCTGCACCATATGAGGAAACTATGACAAGTACTCCATGAAAATAAAAGAAAGACCTCATTTTGGCAATAGAATTGGCTACTTCTTAATCAGTTGCTATGATTTCATTATTTTGATCATCCCTTTGTACCATTTTCCTCAGCTATGCTGAGGTTTACCAACAAATTTACCATATAATTATCTCAACATTAGAAGCTATCAATTTGAAATAGTACTGTTTTAGAATTACCATAGATGAAACCAATGTAAATATTTATCATATAAAAAGAGAGAAACTTCCAACTATCATATGCAAATATAGCAAAATATTGTGCAGAGTTATACTTATGTCTTTGCAAGTAAAAATAGTAAAATCCTAAAATGATTTGGAGTGTCCCGCCATATTTGCTCTTATACTAATCCTAAAGAAATACGAGCCTAGTACTTCCATTGACGTAATCTTGAAGTTCTTCACGAATCAAATTGTGCCCAGTCTCAGTGCAATAAGAAAGACGGTCATAACCATCTACCAACGTCCATCTCCTAAATAGTTTCTTGAGCGAGGGCTAAAAGTGACATGCTCTAGTGAAATCACATTCTTTAGAAAATGAATAGCAAACTCAATTTCATTCATTTGGCCAACACAACCGTGCAATTCATATTTCAACTCACAATGATACAATTATGTATATATGGGTTTTGTAAGAAAACACCTTTTAGATAAACTACTATACAATACTCCAAAAAAAACATTCACTAGTTTTTTTTTTTTTTTGCAGTATTGTATATTTTTTTATGACAATTTACTTCTTCTTTTTGACAAAGTATTGTTTTTTTTTCCTTCATGAGACAAACTTTTAAAGAAATAATATTTGGAATGATGAAAGTGGGTGTAAATTAGTAAATATTGTTAACTTGCACCTTAATTATACTTATAAAAATAAGTGTAAATAATCAAGTGAGTGTAGGTTGCTAACTTGCACCTTAGTGTTTAGAGATGCATAGAGGTTGAGGATGAACTCAATGAAAGTGATGCAATCATAAAGAAATTAGATGATAGGAGTACAAATTAGATGTTCGTAATTTTCCTGACCACATCGATATGGTGAACATAAATGGCATCTAAATCTAGATGTCTGCAAACACAACTTCGATGAGTTTGGTTTGAAAAACATTTCTATGATTCAAAATTTGTGAATATAAACAAGGCTTAAATATTGCACCGTCTCTGCAAATATGGCTCGTTTAAGTTTTCGTTCCTGTAAAAAAAAAAATTGTTTTTGGTCCCTGCAAATTTTTTTGTTTTTGAAAATAGTCTAGGGATTATTTTCAAAAACAAAAAAATTTGCAGGGACCTTTTTAAAAAACAATATTTTGCAGGGACCAAATACTACAAAATGGGTTCAAAGTGTACACCACGTAAGCATTTTGGTGACTTGTCATGACTTAAATGGATCCAGGGGTATTTTTAAAAGACAGTTTTTTTTGTGGGAACTGATTTCTGAATTTTTATTTTACAAAGACCAAAACTTAAACGGATCATATTTGCATGGACGAGTGCAATATTTAAGCCTATAAACAATATCGATGAGTTTGATTTGAATAACTTCAATAAGATTGTTTTGAATAGCATCGATATGTTGATTTAAAAGTGTTTGAATTTAGTTGAAATTCTAAATCGTAGAATTTAGTCTAAATATTGAAATTTTCTTGAAAAATAATATCATTTAATTATATAATTTTGTAAAATATATTTTAAATAGACTGATGACCATAGACAGTCAAATCATTCATCGTCTGATGATTTTTATTGGGTTTCACTAAATTGGATGACATGTTTGTTCAAAATTGTCCCAACTCTACCCCTAAACACAGTATTAATAAAAGCAGGAGTGCTATGAACAATTTCTTTCAAACACTTTCTTATTGAATGAAATATACGCAAGTCTTGAAAATGGATTCCACATAAAATAGTGAAACTCACATGAATTTTTCTCAATAATAAAGTGAGTGTTAAAAGAAAATGTTAACAATTAAGTGTCCATAGTATTTCTCTTAAGAAAAATACTAAGATTAATACCTACTTAAATTTACCTTTTACACCAAAAAATGCAACATAACTAAAATGCTGCTCTGATTTCAAGCGCATGAAGATACCGACCATCCAAGAGGTGAAAATTCCAATATTAGAATAGAGGTCAAAATGAACTTGAACACAAAAACCCAATCTATATCAATAGAGTGTCATTTTCGATTTAAAAGTAAGAAAGAAGTTAGGACTTCAAATAAAAATGTGTCCTTTTTTTATTTTGAAATGGAGCAAAGTATGAAACTATAACAATAACAAGACATTAATCCATCTTAAAAATAGGTAATTTTGGATTTAAAGGAAGAAATAAATTTAAGATTTCAAGAAAATTGTTCCTTTATAAATACACACCATGTAAAAAATTTGAAGGGGGTCAAAATGCATACATGATAGTAACTGGTGTTTGAAATGTTAAGGAAGATGGAGAAAACTAAGATATACTCCCTCCATCCCAAAATGTATGACGTTTTAGGCATTTCACACATATTAAGAAATGCAATTAATATTTTGTGGAAAAGAGATATTATGAGTTGTTTTACAAAATTGTCTTTAATAAATAATATGAGAAAGATAAATGAAATAATTGAAAGAAGAGAGAGTAATAAATAGTTAAGGTTATAATAGGAAAAGTAACATTAATGCTGCATTAGTATTGTAAAGCGACATATAATTTAGGACAATTTTTTTTTTCCTAAAGCGACATACAATTTGGAACTAAGGGAGTAAGATAAAACAAAAACAAAAAAAAATCAAATAGAGAAAAGCAATGCATTATTTGTTATAGGCAGTGGAAAAATAAGATCTAAGACAATACAAAAACAAAAAAAATAAATAGAGAAAAACATGCATGATTTGTTAGAGGCAGAAGAACAAATGAATAGATGAAAAAAGCATGCTTGGAGGTGGTAGAGAAAAAAATATGCTTGGTGTTGAAGGGAGTATGAACCTTTCGAAAATCAGACTAAGCATCTTTGATTGTTTAGTAATAAATGGTTAAACGAACACTAGTAGTTAAAAGAGATTTTGTTTCATACATTCAAATAGCAACTGGTTGTTAAGTGTGTGTGACTTTATTCTTTTCTTTTTCAATTTTTCTTTAAAAAATTGTTTAACTTTTTTGTTATTTTTTTTAATTGCTTAGTAGTACCCTAGTATTTTGAAGTTGCCAATTATCAGGTCCTATTGACCTTGGGTTTTAAACTTTATAGCTTGAGTTGTTTGCGATTACACATGCATCTGTTTGGTTGCGCGGTGGTTTCCATCTTCACGCTAAAATCGCAGCAAATTTCTACGTCAACTCAATCTTGGAATCCAAGAATTTGGATTTTCAGGGCAAACCAACATTTGGATGCGGTTTTACAATTATTGTGGGTTTGAAACGTCGATTCAAACACATGTTACATTGTCAAACATATGATACGACAGTAGACCCGTGCGCTCATTCTTTAAATGGTAATGACATGCAAACATGCTATATATTTTCATTTCTAGAGAAATGCAAATGATGGTAAATTACAACTATAAACATAAGTAGTTAATTAGTTTATAATCATAAGTGCACAAGAGATGTTGTGGTCGATTTCGAAAAATGAATACTCACTAGAAGACTTTTAGTTGCAAACTCAACTTACACAATTTCATAAATAATCAAACTCAACTAGAAGTATCATACCAGATCTAAAAATTATCACATGAACTATTCACAATAAGCAATAGCAATTTAAAATAGCACAAGATTGCAATAACTCTAAAGGCCAAACAGATTACACCTAATTATAACCAATTAAAACTGCATAACATCGTATTTCCTAAGGGAACTTCTACGGTACACCCGTAAATTAAGGTGTACCGGTACTCTCGCTTACATTTTTATAAATTAACTATCATTTTTTATAAAAAAAAAAAAAATAGGTGTTTGTTGACATATATATTTTAGAAAATATCATTTTATAAGAAAAACATCATTTCATTTTTTAGAAAAATCATACTAAATTTTTTTACATTTTATTGAAAAAAATAATCAAAATTCTCTACTATGAGTAATAGGAATTCAGAAAAATCAAATTTTATTGTGTTGACGTTTTTGGTAAATAAGATTTAGTTATTATAATTATAGGTGATAGAAAATATTTTTTTCCTACAAAAAATAACTCATTTAACTATTAATTTAAGGATTTTGTATACCAATGCACTCAAATTGTTGGGTGTACCATAGAATTTGCCATTTCCTAAAGCTAAGCTCTAAATGACGTATAAGGAATATAAAAAATAAAAAGTATGCACCAAATCTATATGATACCAAATAATAATTAAGCACAAATACTTAAATATAACTATCTAACACAAATACTTCAAGAATCTTACACAAATTAAAATGTATAAAAATAACACAATACATATAATGCATAAACCCACAAAGAATAATGCAGTTATAATAGAGGTGTTATATTTATTATATTGGACCTCTTCTTCTTTAACGGCTTCGTGGTATCAGAGAAATGAGAAACGAAGAGGAGAGAAGCTGAGCGAAAAAGCGAACAAAATTATTTGGGAGAAACGAAGAACGAAGCATCGTGCAATTAGAATACGGCACTAGGGTATTTGAAACGGCGCTAGAATTATTTGGAATAATCAAGTTGTTATTTGAACAAATTCAGAATTTTTAGGATATAGCTACAATGTCCTAAAAAAAAGTGTAATCAAACAAATGAGTGTAAGAATAACACTGAGATAATTTTTAGGATATAGCTATAAATTCATGAATCGAACAAATACGGAGATAAGAGGGAAAAGGAAAATAACACTCCAATACTTTGAGATGTTTAAAAGTACCAATGGCATGGAAACACTGATATCAAATAAATGGATGAACGCAACAAATTAATTTATCAAAAGATTGATAAATAAAATTATGATATATGATTGTACAATTGAGATTTGACTTACCTGTGATGGACACAATTTCTTTTTTTAAGATTATGAAGTTTATGAAGAGAGGCCAGTAAATGAATAGAATGTGAAACAATTATCGAACTCCATGAAATTAATTATATCATTTTCATATGAGAACGTTTTTCCACCCCTTAAGTTCTTCAAATTAAAACCCACACACAACAAATTTTGTATTCGTTGATAAAATAACCTGAGACGAGATCGCCTATTATCTAAATCAAACAATGTCATAATATCAAAGCATAAGCCAAGTATTATGATAGACCATTTAAATCTACGACTCCCTTAATAGTTTGAGCTACAATCATTTTTTATTTTCATCATTTCAAAACTATTAAAAATGACTTCTAATCGATCAAAAAAATTATTTTCCTTAATAACAAGGACATCAAAGAAAGCTCTATCAACTCATCCCTGTTTTAATCAGACCCCGTCGTCGTAGCCTAACTAAGCAATTAATGATTGTATCATGTGCTAGTCTTTAATGTCTTTATATGGAAAACTAGCAAATATTTCAATCAATAATTACTAAGTCACAGTGGCGGGGGGGCGGCGTCTGAGTAAAAGAAAGAGGAGAGGACATAGCCATCTTTAATGTTATTATTTTATTTCGGAAAAGGTTAACTATAGTCGATTAGAAATTCTTTTTGATTTATAGGCAATCTTGCATATGTCAAAAGACTTATATTGTTATTTTTGTCAAATGTGTCTCTTGTGGCTTTTGGTCCTTATCTCCCATTTAATTACATGCAGCCTATTACATACAGTTCCACAACTCTAAAGATTATCTATTCAAATTTTAGGAGTGGCAGAACACTCCAGTTGGTCTAAATGTTTGCCAACACAATATTGAACAAAGATTCCATTCCACTTGTTTCATGTAGTAATGATAGTTTATGAATTTAAATACAAAATCATAAGGTACCATCAAATGAAGATGGTCAAAACCATCAAATGACCGTCCATCTCCGAAATATGCTTCAGGTGAATTCACATTTTTTAGAAAGTGAATAGCATGTTGAATATACTTCAAGTCATTTGTGTTGTTAATTTTCAAAATGATTTGTCATATATTGAACTCCGGTTTTAGGATATCTTCATTAATTCAAAAAAAAAAAAAAATCCTTGCAAAAAATTAGGTCAGACTTACTTTTATGCTAGATTCTTATATTCTTGCAAAAAATTATTCTTTATGAAAAAAAAATAATGAATTAAATGTTCCTCCAATGAAACCGAAGACTAAAGGGTAAAGAGCATAGTCAAGTTTCTGGTGCTAATTTAAGTGAGTTAATTTAACTTCTTCAAAAAAAAAAAAAGTTTAACATAAATTCTTTTTCGGATAATAAAAAACTCCAACTCATCTGATCTTTTATGCAAACAACAAAAAAACTGAAACAATCACGAAATATTTTATGTTTTTCTAAAGAATAAACTATAAATCATTTTATATCAACATCATTTTTATTTTAATCTATTAGAAACTTACAAGTGATAAAAAAAGCAAAATTCTAGTTTCCAAAAATTGGTTTGTTTTTGTTATAAAAAAATTGGCTTAATATGAGTGAACTAGAAGTGGTGATACTCACCTTGGATATAGAAAATTAAGAGCAACCGCAAGCTAGAGGTAGAAGAAGCGGCGGCCATAAACACTCTAAATCCATTATTGCAGGTGGTTTTTGCTAAGGTGAATGAAATCCTAAGATATGTGTGTTTTTCTAACCTTAAGATAGGTTTTTTGTGTGATCCTTGCGCAGGGGTCCTGTTAATCTTCTTTATATCGTTCCAATTTTATCGGAAGTCTCCAAAGGAACAAATTAGGTTTTTGGTGGATTAGGCTTTGGTGCTATTGATAGATGTGAACAAGTTTCTCATGTGAGGAAGTTAACAACGAAGGTAAAGGGGAATGTAAAGCTATATATAAAGGAGGAAGATTTATTATTGAGAGAAAAAAATGTGGTAAGGTGTTGGTTTGGAAGAAGGTTATACTGTTTCAATGTGTGACTAATTGACTATGTGTCTATGGAGTAGATGAAGAGGTAGATGACTTATTTTATAGCTATAATGACAACAAATTCTCAGCACTTATAACAAAGCCTCAATTATGTTGGCAAACAAATGGTAAAAATTGACAAACATGGGAAAAGAGACTCGGTGTTTTACAAAGCCCCAATTCTCACATCACCACTTTTAGATTTAAAAATTTGAGGGAGAAATACAATTTGCAATAGTAAAAATACATTCAAATTGCAATAAAATGTAGATCAAACTTGTAATAGTCCACATTTTTAATGCCTATTTTATTAGTAATTTATGTATTAAATTGATCAACTAAAAACACATTCAAAACTAAATTGATTATCTAAAAAGTAAAAACATTTTTGAAGCCAAGCCAAAATGACTAATAAAAAAGATATTTAAGAATGTGTTTGCTATTTCGATACATTCACAATAGTAGTTTAAAATTCAAAATATTATGTCTACCCAAAATATCAAAGAAAGTAAACTTAGCATGTGAGTTCTCTTAATATTTTTGGCACAAGCCAGATTTACTTTATATTAGTTATTTTTCTTTTCTTCTGTTGATCATATAGTTTAATGGTTAGAAATTCATATCTTAGGATAACACTTAGCATGTGGATTCTTTTTGTCTTTATGGCACAACCCAAATTCACATCCATTGACTGGTCTAATTCCTGCTCATCAACATTCAACTGTGCATGTGACATGTCAAACTTTGTATTCAAAAATATTTTGAAAAATGAAGTACAATTTCTTCCTTCCTTTAAAGATTCATTAATTTCTTCCTTTAAAGATTCATTAATTTCTGGAAAAATGAAGTACAATTCAAAATTTCAAATAATAATGCATGAGTTCTTCACTAATATTTTGAAAACCAGATTAGCTTAGCTTAGTTTTATAAAAAAAAGTAATTTAGCACTGATACAATACAGTGTTACCAACTTTGTTACTCTCGAAAATCTCCTTTGGAAAGTTGCCAATGAGAAACAAAATTCTATGAATTGAAATAATAATATCAACAAAGTGCCAAATAATTTTTCAGCTAAACAAAATTCTGACTAGAAAAAAGAAAACCGAACTAAACGCAGCAAAAAGCAAATAATAATATCAAGGTTGAAATAAATTATTGTTTTCATACAATAGAGAATTAAACACAGCAAAAACCACAAAATTCCTTGAAAGTTAAATATTCCTAGTTATAAAATTATTGTTTACATGTTTTGCTTGCCGTGCCCTGATTTTTTCTCTCCTTCTACTCTTGCAGACATGCTTGGAGTTTCAAATGTGTTCTTGGACGCGGAACTATTTCTGCTTCTCTTCTTTCATTCTAACATGCTTGGTGTACTTGCATTTGGCGTTGTTTCCAGACCATTCACGAGGGCGATGTCCTTAACTACAACTTCTGAACCAACAGAAGGTATTTCATCTTTACTTACAATGCGTTTCTCTAATTTTGAAGATTCACGCACAATTGGTATCCTATCAGTATCAGGTGTTGATTCTAAGGATGATTTATGTTTTGAGCTATGCTGCCAAACATATTGTTCCTATGTCTTGCCTTTGATCTATTCCTCTAAGTTCGTACACTTGAATTAAAGCCGGTATGAAATGCTTACAGAGAGCCTCAGAAGAGCATGTGATAAAATATTCAAACAAATCAACTAATGTTAGTAATAGAATTATCACATTTTTAAGCTATTGGAATTGTTCATGGTTATTAAACTGAGATTCAAATCATGAGTCAAAAACTGCATTTTCCAAATTGTGAATCGAATCTTATTACGAATCTTTGCATACATGATACAGAGACATTAAGCACTTAATAAAATACTAAAAAAGTCTACTGATAAATCAGATCAAAATATACAAAGCTCCATTAACCTTATTTTTTGACTTCAATAAGGTTCGGATTTGTTTTGAATTAAATACAATTCGCATGTATCGTAATATCTAGGTAACCATCGTCTCACATACACATCAAACTGCTTATAACAAATGATTCAACAATACATGTATCAAGATTCATATCAATTGAGTTTAATTTTGTTTCAAATCAAGACACAGCTCACATGGTTCGGAAGATACAAATATAACAATGGAGACATCACATTCATGCACTTTGATTCCATCAAATTACATTGTTACCAAATGACACGACGATATGCACATGTTGTGAATTCGTTAAAAATCACATCGATGAAAACTTGATGTGTGGAGCAAATTAAACAATCAACCAATATTAATGTGGGCGACAATTATAAACACAAGCAAAAGTTAAAATAGCAAGAGAGGAGAGAAAAGAACATGAGAACTTGTTTACTCAGTTCAATCCAATACCGACCTACTATGGGGGGAGAGAGTAACTCTCTGTTCCACTATAATTTATGAGTAACTTTACAAAGGATTTCAAAGGGTTACAAGAATCAATCTTCAAATCTAATTCTACCCAAAGTCTCGAATCTCTTCCTGCTGTGACCAAGAGACTCAATCCTAATGGTGTGTGTTCAAGGTGATTCAATCCTAACCCTAGTGTTTGTTGCCAAGAAAATTCTCTACAAACCATAGTTTTATTGTTGGCTTCTAATCCTTTTTCTACTCTTTCTTTCATCTTATACAGGATCTGAATTTATAGAGAAATATAACCCTCAGAATTAGGTACAGAAAATACGCTGAAAATATGTTTCTATTTTTCTCCTTGAGCGCAAAATCGTGCTCATTTTTGACCATCGTGCCCCGATTTTTTTATGAGGCAAAACTCCCAAAGCTGCACCCAAAATTGTGGCCTGATTTCTTCGGATAGTGGCCCGATTTTTGCAGAACTCCAAGCATCAATTTCGAGTCACAAACAACAGCCCACATGAATGCTAACTCTAACACTTCAAAATGTATGCAGCATCTGTAGGGAACAAACTTTATAATGCACACTTGCATACAAGTATTAACTACCACACCAACAGAAATCTAATAACCCTTCACAACATCAACACTCCAAATTGAAGTTGTGTCCATTATCCAGTACCGACACAATACTTACACATGTTACATTCAATTATTTCAAATTTTAAAATTATTTTCGATGGCAAATTTTGTGTCCAATACGATCCGTGTGACTTGAAACTTATTAATGACATTGTTGTAAGACACAAGATGTTAGAAACCATAATTTTCACAGGTAAAACAATGTATTATTGACCGCAGATGATTGAGCTTAAAGCTTTTACAATGGTGGACAAACTGAAAACATACATTAACACTCTCTTAAAGAGTTTTGTTAAAAGAAACATACATTAACACTCTCTTATAGGATAAAATTGATTAATCAACCATAGTTTTTTTATCTCTTTTTTATCACTTAGAGTAATCAACCATAATTTTTAGGCTAAAGTGCACTTTTCCCCCTCTAAGTTTCAAAAAGTTGCAATTTTGGCCCCCTATGTGCAAAAACTACAATTTTAGTTCCTTAAAATTTAGTCTGTTTGCATCTTTGATCCTTTTGGCCAATTTTGACCAAGTCAAAGCTGATTTGCCAGTTCATTAAAGGAGGTGGCACGCCACATATGTATATTGATATTTAAAAAAAACTAAAAGCCATGTGTGTAATTAGTTGAATAAAAAAAAAAGACAAATAAAAAGGCTTGGCACGTGAAGAACAACAATCTTCATCTTCTACAACAACAACAATCTTAAAAAAAAAAAAAAAAAAACTCAAAAAATTTTCTTTAACAAAAACCCAAACAAAATTCATATCAACAACAAGGTGGCATTTAGGATGGGTGAGGGAAAGAATTTCCCACCATAGGAAAGTATATTATGGCCATTAGATTAAAGAGTAACATGTATTTTATTATGGTCCATCCACACTATATCTTTTTGTCACTTTATCTTCAACCTTAGGATTATCATATCAATCCATGAGACCCACCACCACCAATCTGTAAAACCTTCGTTACATATTCTTGCAACCCTTTTACAAATATTTTAACTTTGGGTATGAAATCATAAGAAAAATTTGTTCTCATGTCCAAGATAAAAAATCACAACCAAACAAAAACATGAAAATATCTGATTTTTTTTTTCTAATACTTTTTAGATTTAGATAATTTCGAAGATCAAGATAAACAAAATCAAAACTTCAAACATATTTACAAAAATAAATTTTGCAGTGATCAAGAAATTCACAAAATGAAACCATTGAATCGAACAAATCAATGGACAGTTTTCGGTTTTTTTTTCTTCATTTTCTTTTCTTCAAATTCAATGGTGATTTTATTGTAACAGTAAGGAAACGAACTATTGGAAGGGAGAAAGAAGTCACCAAAGCATACACAGAAAAATGAGAAACCTAAGTTGTTGTTGCTAGTGGTGGTGGGTGAGTGTGGGAGGATGATGGAGGAGAGAGAAAGGGAGGTGGAAGTGTAATTTAGTGTTGAGAGTATATGACAATAGGGTGCTCTTATTTTGATCCAATGGTCAAAAAAATACTTTCCTATGATGGGGAATTCTTTCCCTCACCCACCCTAAATGCCACCCAACAACAAATCTTGAACATAGCAACAACAACAAACTTAAATCTCAAAAGGTAAATCCTCCTTTTATTTATCCAGAACCCCAAACAATCAAAGCCTATACTCTATAGTAATATGAAACTTGTACAAATTTATTTGAAACATAATTAGGGTGCCCGACTAACTATTCCAAACTGCACATTTTCTTGTACCAAAGTATGGCAAGGAAGTATAAGATAACACAAGCACCAGTGCATCCAAAAATTGCTCCAAGGAATTCAATCATTCCACCATCATCAAATAGTTGAATGTGAAGAAAAATGTGATTCATGGAAAGAAGAAAGAATCATGGAGAAAGAAAACGAAAGAAATAGAAAAGGAAGAGAAAAAAGAAGGAAAAAAAAAAGTGATTCATGGAATGAAGATGAGAGAAATATCTGATACCATAACCTAGCCTCAAAATTCAATCCAATCCTTCTTCAATTTTCTACCTTTTTCTTCTTCTCTTTGAATCGATTAGGCGCCGCTGCTGGTGGTGGTCGAGAAAACAGGCTTCTCGCTCCTAGATTCGATTCTTCATCTTCCAATTCACATGCTTTTGGCTCATTGTCATCTGATTTAAACCCCTTTTATTTGGATATGCTTTTCCACACCCCTTTCAATTACGAGATGCTTTTTATTTCGAAGAGAAGAAGAAGAAAATGAGGTGATGTTTTTGTTGTTGTGCTGCAATCGGGTTGGATCATGCATAAAGAATCATGGAGAAAGAATTCTGGAAAGAAGATGAATCGCGTTTTTGTGCTCTTTTTTCTTTTCCTTTTCTTTTTTTTTCTTCAAAAATTCTAATTTTTTTATTTTTATTGGTGAGGTGGAATTCTTTTTATTTTAAAATTAAAAAATTGCACGCATTGCATGCCACTCAGTGTTGACTGAGTTAAAATTGGTCAAAAGGATCAAAGATGCAAAGGGATTAAATCTTAGAGGGTCAAAATTATAGTTTTTGTATTTAAGGGGCCAAAATCGCAACTTTTTGAAACTTAAGGGGGAAAGTGCACTTCAGCCTAATTTTTATATCTTTTTCTTCAATCAGCATTAAATAATATGTTGAAAACATACATTAACACTCTCTTATAGGATAAAATTGTAAAAACAATAGCAATTACAAACAAATTTATTACCAATTATTCCCGTTGTTTTTCTTTTTCAAAAGACCCTATAATTATGGACGGTGATATTAATTAATAATGATAATGACTAATTAGAATTGTTTTGATGATGTAATGTAGCACGTTCACCTACTTTCAAGGATACTCAATTACACATATATGATTGGCGACGTTTGCTGATTGGCAACGTTTAGCACGGGAAATTGACAACTGAAATAAAGAAAGCAAAGCAGTACATGCAACTTGATAAGAATTCGTATTATGCGATTTATTTATTTATTTATTTATTAGGAATTCACACTACATATGACTTTTATTTTGATCATTCAATATGACTTTTACAATGATCTTAGTAGGAATACTTTGTTCATATCTAAAGAAATTCTCAGGATCAACTTTGGTTTTTACACTAACTAGTCTTTCAAAATTTCCTTTGAAAAACTTGCTTCCATAAGTTTTAGCAATGCCAAATCTCGTTACATTACTTGGATGATTAGCACCAATATCAGCATCCCTATAATTGAGGAATGCCTCCCTAGGAGAATTTGAAACATAAGGTGTCATAAATTCATAAAACGACCTTGAAAAATTCATATGATGTTCACTAACTTCAGAAGATTCATTAGACCAGATATTAATGTATAGAATCAAGAACAAGTTTCCTGCTCTATGAGGAAACGGTGTTTCTGATGGCAATATCTCTTTCATCCTTCCACCATATGGATTCCATTGCATAAATAAATCCTCACCTTCAATCATCAATTTCCATATGGATTCTATAGCTTCCTTAGGAATAGGTTTCTTCACATAATCTGATTTATATTTTTTATAAAGTGGTTGAGGATCCTTTGGTTCATCCAACAATGCTTCAAGAGGAGTACCAATTGGCTTATCATGCCAAAAAAGAGTGGAATTAATCCAAGGCATTGAAAAGCAATCGCTTTTGTTCAAACCTAATTCGGGGAATTTCTTACTCAACAAAACTAAAAGTCTTTCAATTTTTCCCAAAAATTGACCAATGAAACTAACTTGCACTACCTTTTTTCCCTCTTGACCAATTTGAACAACATTAGGTTGCACTCTAATGAAAAGATCTTTATGCAATTTTGGTGCAATTAATTGCCATTTGTAAACAATATCAGTTGCACCTTCACTAACATACCTTTTCACATCGAAAACGATAACCTGTGGAGTTACCGGAACCAATTGAAGTTTCCATGAAAGAATAACACCAAAACTAGCACCACCACCACCTCTTATGGCCCAAAAAAGATCTTCTCCCATTGATTTTCTATCAAGAATATTACCCTTAACATCAACAATTTTTGCGTCAATAATATTATCAATAGAAAGACCAAATTTTCTCATCAAATTTCCATACCCACCACCAGAGAAATGACCACCAACACCTACAGTAAAGCACACCCCAGATGGGAAAGCAAGCTTGTTGCTTTTCTTTGCAATGGTATAATAAATCTTACCAAGTGTTGCACCTGATTCAACCCATGCTGTTGATTCTTGTAAATTGACATCAACAGAATTGAGATGAAACATGTCAAGTATAACAAAAGGCACATCTGATACATATGAACAACCTTCATAGTCGTGACCACCACTTCGAATTCTAATCTGAATGTTGTTGCTTTTGGCACATTTAACTGTTTCTTGGACATGAGAATCATCTTTTACAGTTATAATTGCCAAAGGCTTCGGTGTTGTTGCTGTTTTAAATCTCTTATTTTGTATTTTTATGTTGAGGATAGTTGAGAATGAGGTGTTGTTTGGTGTGTAAGTAACTTCAGAGACAAGAGAATGTGAAAGACAATTTATAAAATGTTGAATAGGTGATTTTGTTGTTGTTGTTGAATTAGACAAGACAATTGTTAAGGTTGCCATAAGAAAACACAATTTCCAAATTGTATCCATGGTATAGTAGTAACAATTTGGTTTGCTACTTTATGATGAACTCTTCATCCAACATTGCACTCTATATATATTAAAGCATCCTCTACTTTTCTAAGACCATCCACAATCGTGGGTGCTTCACCTATTTAGCACCATATTAAATAGGCACCACCATTGTAGAGTATAACATATGAGTGCTTATGGAGGAGGGTGGCTATGAAATCCTCTCTCTCTTCATTTTTCATGGGTCTCATTTAATAAATCTTAGTAAAATGAATAAATTTTGTTAAAAATGTAATGATATAGAGTTATTGGTGCGGCCTGGTTAATAATTCTTTTGAGGTGCTAGGTTGGTGAAAATTGATGCTTATTAAGTATTAAAGTAAAATTGATGATGTGGACATAGGGATCCCACTTAAGCACTCAATATGGAAATAATATATAAAAATGTAACGTGAACTTACTGGATTTTTATTTTTCTAAGTTTGAAACGTCTATTAACATCTTCAGAGGTTTTGCATCAATTAAAAATATGTAACATGAACTTTTTGTTGGATCATTAATCAAACATTGATCTTATATGTGAATAATTAGACAGTTATATTTTCCACCTGATTGAGATTATAAAATCTGAATCAAATTGTTAGCATTTTTCGGATTACGAAATCCAAATTGTTACGATATGTGTTTTCTTTGATGTCAAAGGTTTCTGTTGACCGTTATATATCTCCCGCATAAGCTGCAAAGCAATTGCTGGGGTTATATGAACAGTCAACAAAGACCATGACAACACAAACACTCCTAAAAAAATATTTTTTTTAAGAAAATGTAAGAAAAGAGGTGAAGTGAAGAATGAAGGAAATTATTGAAGATCCAACCCTATTTATAGTCTTAAATCAGTCCTAGATCATAACTACAGTCAAATTTCTTCAACAAAAAAAAAACTACAGTCAAATAAAATGTGTTCAACCGTCCAACCGTCCAAAAATGCATTAAACACTCCACTAACCTGTCAAACCTTTGGTGAAAACACCACCGTCCCAAAAAAACTGAGGGTTTTCGGACAATTCAGACTATTATATAATTTGAACAGCACCAGAATGTGTTTCTTGAAGGTTTTCATGGAATATGATATAGCAAATAATTAAAAAAAAAATGCATAAAAAAAAAAAGTAAGCAGCTTAAAACAACATAAACAACATAATATTCTAGGATGGTGTTCGAAGAAGTACTTTTGAACTCTATCCAGCTGGTCTGCCAACCAATTCGACAACAACATTATTAAGGACCAATAAGATTAATGTGAAATCTGAGTAGAGATCCTCTCTTTTTCAAAAGAAAATCAGATGTTCATTACTGCTAACTCCTCTCATCCTTATCTCTTTATTATTTTTCAATTTTTTCTTGTTGAGTTGGGATCCTTTCCATTTTCATATCGCTGCTAAGCAATTGGAAAACAAATTGGCATGATACTAGTATGTGGACTCGTACCAAGCACGGGTTAGAATTTTGTCATTTTTTAGAATTGAATATTGTGATTTATTATATGTTAGTTAAATGCCAACATTGGATTAAAGAATGGAGGTTGAACATCTAAGTTTATTGGTGTGATTTTAAGTTTCAGAATTCACAACAGAACATGTGTTCAATGCTCAACACCAACGCACGTTTCATTCTATAACTGTTACTTTTCAAATTATTTCGTGAGTCAACTTGTCGATAATGTATTTGGTGTCCAACACAATAAAAGCACATGTTACACTCAATTAGTTTTTAAAGAATTTTATTAGCATCAATTTTCAATTATTTTACGCATATATTCAATGATGTGTTGTCATGTCAATTAATGAATATAGAAACATATGGGTTCTCATATTCATTAATCAACATGACAATATATCATTATAAAGACGTGTAAAATAATTTTACTATATCCGTGTAATGTAATTAAACTCTTTAATACAAACACAAGTTATATTATATTACTTATATTTTGAAGTTATTACACATGTCAACCTCTTAGTGTTGTATATGGTGTCCAACACGACACAAGTTACGTTCAATTACTTCCATTTTTCAAATCATTATAAGTGTCGATCTTTCAAATTGATATCCAATAACTGACTAACATGAACAAATGGTGCATTCAATTACTTCAATTTTTTAAATTATTACTCCCTCCGTTCCAAATTGTATGACGTTTTGGGCATTTCACACATATTAAGAAATGTAATTAATATTGTGTGGGAAAGAGATATTATGAGTTGTTTTAAAAAATTATCCTTAATAAATGATATGGGAAAGATAAATGAAAGAATTGAAAAAAGAAAGTAATAAATAGTTAAGGATATAATAGGAAAAATAACATTAATGTTTCATTGGTATTCTAAAGTGACATACAATTTGGGACAAATATTTTTTCTAAAGTGACATACAATTTGGGACGGAGGGAGTATTAATGTCGACCAATCAATGTTATATTTGGTGTTTGATACGACACAAACATATGTTACAATCAATTGCTTTTACTTTTCAAATCAATACAAGTGAAGCTTAAATTCGCTAGTGAAACTTAATAACGACATTGAACTACGCACAACTATGAAAAACGACATAAAGAAAGCAAAAATATCGCAAACCTTTGACAAGTGATTAAAGAAGGGCCAAGAGGAACACCAACAACCTCTGAAATGGTAACCTAATGTTGACCACAAGAAATGGAGAAAGACGGTATGCGACGGTTAGTGGCGGCTCATAGCGCAAGCTTTTTCAAATGATCAATTCTCAAATGTGACTTGTGTTAGTAATTGGCTTCGTTTTCAATTCAATGGTTGCTTGTTTTTCCCAATGGATGTAGAACCCAATCACAATTTTTGAAGTGAGGAGAATGTGGAGAAGTAGAAGGACTTCTGGTTGGGATGACCACTACTACGAGTACCTTTAGTTTAGGGACCGTTTAGTCGATGTATTTTTTTATAGATTAAATATTTTTTAGTCAATGTGCTTTTTTATAATTTAGAGATAAAATTGGTGAGTATGATATTTTCAGGACCAAATTAACTATTTATTCATTATTTCAAAATTATTAAAAATGGCTTCTTGTCGGAAGAGAAAAACTTATTCGTAAATAACACAAGGCCATTAAAGAATGTTATGTCGGTCTAATCATTTTTGAATCCGACATAGTCATCGTCACCGTATGTAACAAGGTAATTAATGAATGCATCATGTACTAGTCTCTAACATCCGTGTAGAAAACTATCATATGATGCAATCAGCAATTATCTAGTCACATTAGCACCGGAGGCAGTGTCTAAATCAAATATGGTTGTACCTACTGAGCTGTCTATAATATTTATTGTTATTTATGAAAAGTTTCAACTATAGCCAATTAGAAATCCTTTTTATGTGACAGGCGATTTGTCTAATGTGAAAATGTTATGTTATTGTTATTGTTGTCAAATGTGTTTTTAATGCTAATGAATGTAACCATTTTATGTCCCCTGTGTACTATGATGTCCATTTATTACCATAGTACTGTTGTTAATTTCAAAATGATTTGTGTTATACTCCCTCCATCTCATAACAATTGTTTATTTACCTTTTTTTTTTTCTTTTTTTTCAAAATAATTATCACGTTAGAATACCAATACAGCATTTATTATTTTTTTTCATTATTATATTTTATTTATCGAATCTCATTCAATTTATCTACTCTGCTAACTATAATTAATAAAGGTGTTTTAGTAAATGATACTAATTTGACTATCAAAATCAACACAATTAATTATTTCCTTAATAATCGTGCATAAACTTTAAAGAACTATTATTTAGAAACGGAGGGAGTATTGAACTTTAGTTTTAAGTTAGCTTCATTCAAACAAAAACTTATTGCAAAAAATTAAGTAAGACTTACTTTTATGCTAGATCCTTGCATCCTTGAAAAAAATTATTTTTTTATTAATAATAATGATAATATTAATAACAATAATAATAATGCATTTTGAGATAATGTATTTAGGCTGTGTTTGATAATATAAATAAGCTAGCTTATAGTTTGTTGAACTAGCTTATAAGTTTGTTGGATGAAAACGTGATGTGTTTGGTAACAAATTTTTCTCACGAACTTATAACTTTTTTGAGAAGCTATTTCAAGTAGCTTTTTAGCTTATAGCTGATAGTTTTTTACATTTTCTTCAATTTTTAACCTTTAATATTATTTTTTTATAAAAATAAAGCCCACTAATAAGGAAAAAACTGCCCTCGTTTTTTTCTTTAAAAAAACTGCCCACTTAGTTACTACAATATTACTCCCTCCGTCCCAAATTGTATGTCACTTTAGAAAATATATTTGTCCCAAATTATATGTCGCTTTACAATAGCAATGAAACATTAATGCTACTTTTCCTATTATATCCTTAACTATTTATTACTCTCTCTTCTTTCAATTCCTTCATTTATTTTTCTCATATCATTTATTAAGGACAATTTTGTAAAACAACTCATAATATCTCTTTCCCACACAATATTAATTACATTTCTTAATATGTGTGAAATGCTCAAAATGTCATACAATTTGGGACGGAGGGAGTATTCATTTTTCTTTAATTCTCTTTTTTTTTGCGTTGATTTTTTATTTTTTTTAACTTAGTTCTTTTTTTTAGATTAATTCCAGTTCTTTGAAATACATTATCTCATATATAAAAAGTTTCTTGTAGTCCTTTTCTTTCTCCGCCTTCTTGCATCTTGCAAAAGGTCGGGTTAATAATATTTGCCGTTTTAAAAAAAAAAGGAATAAACTTCCCTATCATGATCAAGTTAGTTTTTCAATTATTAGATAAGATGAGTAGCGCACTTTTTATTGTACTCTCTCAACACTGAATCTCTCTTCTTCCTCTATACATGTTTTTTTTATTATTATTTTATGAAGATTTTTGTTTGACAATTACCATTTTTATTTTATGAAACTTTTTATATATGAAAACTGCATCTACGGTTTATATTTTGATACTCTTTTTTTTGTTACATATATTTTGATATGGTTTGAATAAAATGTTGACTTTTTATTCAATTTAATGATACCGGTGATGAAGAACAATGAAACAATGGCTCAAAGTATAAAATTTTCTAAACACAAAAGTGTTTGGAAACATTTAAATTTTATGTTCAGCGACGGATCTAGGTATAAGTTTATGTTCAGCAACATTATTTCAATGGAATTTTCAATCATCTTTTGCTTAAGTTTTAAAGAAATATATATATTTTTTTAAATAAATTACACAGAGAAACTTATGAAAAGTTGACATTCTAAAATGTTTAGACTTGACTCTTTCGAAAAAATAATCTGTGAAAATTCAATCAATTGGTGCTCATTTATGTTTCTATGAACTTAAATTTGAACACGTTTTGATTCATGTAGGGTATGAGAATTTTCACATTTTTTTTATTACAAAAAATGTCAAGGGAAAAACTGGAATTTGAGAAATTTTGTAGGGGTAAAAATATTACTTTTTTTTCGAAAGAATATCAAGGGTAAAAATATAACTGTCCGGGTAAAAATATCTCGATAAAAATACGATATTATGCATTACATATGTTTTTCGGCATGTGCGCGTTGTCAACTATGTTTTTTTTTCGTTGCAGTAAATAATTAACCAAAAGTCAAATTTGACTTTGAAACAAATTGAATTTTGAAAACTGGAAATAACCGGATATATAATCATGGAAGAAAGAATAAATCAGTGTTTTAAAATCAACACCAATAATTGGATCACTAATCGGATTGGTGGATAGTCGGACTGTGATTTGTGTTATGAAATTTGGATTGGAGTGATAATCCGGATACGAACAGTAGGGTGTCGGATTCAATTATTACAGCAGACATGTGCAGGAAAACCAATGTAATCCGACAAGACTACCAAATACCAATGGAATCTTTGTAACCCTTAAGAACCATAAAAACTCATGAAGATTGAATTAAATAATTAAGAAGAAAAAAAACCAAAATATGTTTAAAGAGTTGCAACTCTAACGGTGAGCATGATATTTCTCAACTGGTTTAAATGTGTCATTGGTTCATGCACTTTTATCAGATTTTGGCATTGGTCCCTGCACTTTGTAAAAATATTGGTATCGATCCCTCTGTTAACTTTCTGTTGAAAAAATAACACAAAACTAACGGAGTGCCACGTGGCCCAATCATTTCACGCCACGTGGCACCAATACCAATATTTTTACAAAGTGCAGGGACCAATACCAATAGTTTTGTGTTTTTTTTTTTAACAGAAAGTTAATAGAGGGATCAATACCAATATTTTTACAAAGTGCAGGGACCAATTCCAAACAAAAAAAAGTGTAAGGACCAATATCAAAATTTGATGAAAGTGCAGGGACTAAAGGCATATTTAAGCCTTCTCAATTTAACCATTTGACTAGGTGAATTTGCTCACAATAATGCATCTACGTTTATATATAATTGATACTTGTGTTTAGTTTATTTAAAAATAATATTTGTATTAAGAAACATAAGTTATAAACCAAGATGCATTATTCTCAATAAAATATTCTTAAAGGAGTTAGCATGCTAATTGTACATTCTCTTTTAAATATTAAATTCAATCTTCATACTAGTATGATTCCCATCGTGTTACAAGGATTCCTTCGTTAGAATGTTAACCTAATCAGATTACATTAATTTTGTTGCACATTCAATTGTCGGTCTCAATTGAACTGAGACTCTACCAATTCACAAGTCCAAAATTTTATAACCGTCATTAGAATTCATATCTCGATTAATAAAAAAAATTGGTCTTCTCTTTCTCTCTTCTCAAACCGTCACCTGTATTTATATTATGGATCATGCGCCCTAATAATATTTATTAAGAAAATTAAAAAAAATTGTAAACTTTTAATGAATTGTTTACACAAGTTCACAAACATTATTATTATTAGCGTTTAGCTAATGCATATAAATTAAAAATAATGATTTTTATCAAATTTTGATTAAAATTTTATATGTAAGTAAATATATATGATTTGTATTTTATATTCTAACAAACTATCCTTGTATTTTTAAAGACTCCAACAATATAGCTAATATACATTTTTATAGACAAGTTTATTTAAAGGTCTAATTGGAAGCGACAAAATCATTCCAACATTATGCATTCTCTTTATATAAAGTATAATTAATATAGAAATGTGTGTGTAGCAGATATATTTGTTATTTTTTCTTTAGCATTTTCCTTATATTAAAATTGAAACAAATGGGCCCACAAAGCAAACAAACTAATAAAAATTGTGATTCATTGGCATTTCCTTCTCAAAATAACTTTTTCTAAAGATATTTTATTTAATGTTTGATTATTTTTAAAGATATTTTATGAAATACGGTTCAAAAACTTTAACAAAATTTGTCATTTTTTTTATAAAATAAAAAAAGAAGAAAAACCAACAATAGCAAAAAAAGTGATAAACAAACAATATTCTAGTTTCCATAATTTGGAACTTAAAGATTTTTGGATCAATACGAGTGAAGTATAATTCGGATACTCACTCTGAAGGTGGAAAATGAAGAGCAACAGTGAGCAAAACCCTAGAGGTATAGGCGGGAGCTGCAAACTCCGGCAGCGGTGAATTATGGTGTTTTTCAGGCACAACCATGACATCCGCTATTGGGGTAATATCTAGCATGCTGGTATGGGAGTAACTTTTCGGCACAAATGTCGCCGGTGAAAGTGCTCTGATCATAAAATGCAAATAAAGATTTTTGCATGAGATATTAGGTGCAAAGGTGGATAAAATCCTAAGACGTGTGTTAAGATTGTTTCTTAAGAAAAGTTGTTAATGAATTAGGCTTTGATACTATTGATAAAGGTGAACAAGTTTCTAACAATTTGTTACCATATTGTTCTGTAACTTGATCATGGCAAGGTTAAGTTATATATAAAGGAGGAAGATATATTATTGAGAGAAAAAGGGTGGTAAGATGTTGCTTTGAAAAAGGTTATACAATGTGTGGCTATGTGTCTATGGAGTGGATGAAAACTTATTTTATAGGTATAATACAATCAATTCTCAGCACTTGCAACAAAAGGACAAACATATGTTTGTTTACTTTTGTGAATATTTTTTTATTTTTCTTTGCTTGTTTTTATTTTTATGAAATGAACCGGATAAAGTGAACTTTCTTTATTTCGAATTTTTTTTGTGTGTTGCAATAGATACAATGAAAATGAATGAAACAAAAGTATTATAATTTTTTTTATAAAGCACACAAAACAATGTTTTTGTCACATTTTAACAAATTTTGTCATTGGATTTCATGTCTACGTTGATTAAAAAAATTGTCACATCACCACTTTTTAAATTTAAAATGTGGAAAGACCAAAAATCTGAATTTAAAAGATTGGAGACTGGTTTTATGAGCGTGGAAAAATGTAGGTTAAAATTGATCCACATTATAGAATACCGAAATTGATACAGGAAAAATCGAATATGATAATTTAAGAGGAGTACATTTCAAAATTTCCAATCAATACCATCAAATCAACCCAATTAAGTTGATGCCCATATTTTAATTATCTAATGATACCCATATTTTGATTATCTAAAAATGTTGAGACCAAAATGATGGATAAAAGATATATTTAAGGATGTGTTTACTATTAATTCAATATTGTAGTTCAAAAATCTAAATTGTTTGTCTACCCAAAAAATATAAAATAAAAGTACACATAGCATGTGGATTCTTTTAGTATTTTTGGCTCAAGCCAAATTTACTTTTATGTTAGTTATTTGCCTTTTCCATTTGTGTGCAAATATGACAAATACACTCTTTGACTGGTCTATTTCCTGCTCATCAACATTCACCTTTGCATGTGACATGTCAAAAATTTGTATTAAGTTCATCTTCTTCCTTTAAAGATTCATTAATTTCCAGAAAAATGAAATACAATTCAAAATTTCAAATAATAATGCACAGGTTCTTGCACTAATTTTCAAATAATAAATTACTCTTTTCGTACAAATAGATTATCAAGCACAGCAAAAATAACAAAATTGCTTGAAATTGAAATCTTCCTAGTTACAAAAAAAATGGGATTGTCAAATTAGCTACTTGACTGTTATCATGTTTGCTCTGAGCAATCTCTTTTAAACTGGTCCAAGATTTTTTCCGTCTTTTGCTCGATGTGCTCTGAGTTTTCGCTCCTTCTACTCTTGCAGACATGCTTGGAGTTTCAAATGTATTCTTGGACGCAAAACTATTTCTGCTTCTCTTCTTTCCTTCTAATAAGGTTGGTGTACTTGTGCTTTGCGGAGTTTGAAGACCATCCATAAGGGTGGCATCCTTAGCTACAACTTCTGAACCAAAAGCATTAATTTTACCGACTTCGTCTTTGATTACAATCTTTTTCTCCAATTTTGAAGATTCATGCACAATTGGTTTTGTAGCAGGTGTTGATTCTAATGATGATTTAACTTTTGTTGAGCATATCTTTTTTACATGTCCCTTAGCGGTACCTCTCTTGAGATTCCGATGTGAACAGAAATGGCAATTGTACACTACATTGTTTTGAGAGATGCTGCCAAACTTCTTGTTCCTACGCCTCTTTGATCTATTCTTCTCGATTCGTACAGTTGAATTAAAGCCGGGATGAAGAACAGTTTCACACCTGCAGAAAAATCAAAGAATGGTAAATATGTCTAGGAAATTTCTAAGTATCAAATGCTTAAAGAGAACCTAAGAAGAAATTTGATAAAATATTCAACAAATCAACAAATGCTATTCATATCACTAAAACATTTTAAAGCCATTGGAGCTGCCAATGGTTATGAAATCGACATTCAAATCATGAATCACTATTTTCGAAATCGTGAATCAAATCTTATTATGAATCATAACATACATGATCTATACAAATTAAAAACCTAACAAAGTCTACTGATAAATTAAGTCAGCAACAATCAAAACTTTCTCCTGCTAGGCAGAGTTGGCTATATGAAGTATGAACTACTACGTGTCATATTGTTCTGTGGATAAATCAAGTAAACAGATAAACATTTTAATCAAAATCACTATTAATGATTTGATCTATAACTTTTCTTGGTATCCATCTAATCTAACTCTAACCACTGGACTGTTTTCCATCAGACCTCCTAACCAGTGCTTCTACTGCTGCATGCTCAGACCAACTAAAGCAACACTGCTTGTTCAAAAAAAACTAAAGCAACACTAACCATCTTTTCTACAATCAAAGCTATCCCAACTCTATATCAAATGACTTCATTTCTAATTCTATATTGGTATAACTAATTCTTGCAAAACTAGTATACAAGGTCAAACTGTTACTATCAGCATCAATTGTCTACAACATCACAAAGCTTTCTTTGCTTCAATATTTCCAGTTCAACATTAGATGTGATTCACCATTTGTAGTGCACATTATGCATAAAACAATATGGCATTTTTTGTGTAAAAATAAGTGACGTGTACAATAACATACATAAGTTGATATATCATACTATGCTGTTAATCTCAGATAGCCTCTATAGCGGTATTGTGGATAATGGGATAGCCGCTATTGTGAAGACTAAAAAATAGCATACAAACTAAACATAAATCCCAACAAGCTACATGAATACTCAAAAATAGAAAAATACACAAAATTAAAAGGATAATCATACTAATTAATAATCACAAAACCCTCAGACAAAGAATACAAATCAAAACCCAATATGACTGACTAAGACGGAAGGCGCTTGATTGTGTGTCGTTGTCTCAATGGTTTGTCTTCCCACTTGAAACGAATAGGCAGAGCAAAGGTCCTGCGTTTTGGCTTGAATGAGAGTGGAAAGAATAGAAACATTTAACATAATATTGTGGAATGACCAAACAATCCTTTAAAATATCAGACGAGAAAAAGGGTATTGAAAACTGTTTCAAAAAAACAGGGCATTCTGAACCCTGACACAAATGTGGCCGCTTTCGCTGCTACTGTTGGCCACGGCACTATTCGTAGCACTGAAATTGTGTCGCAGAAGACCCCTAAACTGCTCCGCAAATCCACTATAGCGTACAATATCATACACAAACCTCAAAATAATTCATGATTTTAAGTCATAAATCAAAAACAACAGAAAAGTGACTGACTACACAAAATGTGACAAAAATTATTTTTGGGTACACAAAGTTCATGGGCAAGTTGAGGTATATAAAATTAATTGTGATTCATGATAAGTTTCATGTCTAAAACAGATATGCAAAGAGAGAGTCACATCAATAAGGTTAAGGTTTGTTTTGAATTAGATGCGACTCATTTGATTCTATCAAATTATTACACTGTTAACAAATGATTCAACAATACATGGATCAAGATTCATATCTTAAGCTGCCTATAACTATGAAGCTGTCTCACATACATCATACATACTATTTGATTCTATCAAATAAAATTGTCAACAAATGAATCAACTATATACCACATGAATGCTAACTCTTAACACTTCAGAACGAATGGTAATTAAGCCAAACATGTAGCATCTGTTAGTGGACAAACTGATCAATGCAGACTTGCACACAAGAACTTAGAAAAACAAATATTATGAAAACTTGAGAATGATCTCATTATTATTGATTGTGTATCTGAATGACTGAAAATCACATGCAGGGCTATTTATAGTGCAACTCAACTCACTTACGAGTACAATCAGTTACACTTGACTAACTAACTACCAGTATTAACAAATCAATTAACTGCCATACTAACTGAAATCTAATTGCACTTGACAACATCAAAACTTCAAATTGAAGTCATGTCCACTATCCAGCACCGACACAACATTGACTCATGTTACGTTCAATTACTTCAGATTTTCAAATTATATCCGTTGGTGAGTTTTGTGTCCGGTATCCGTGTGAATATTGAAACTTATTAATGACATTGAAAGATCCAAGTTGATAGAAGCCAGAATTTTCACAGGTAAAACCATTGTAGTTAGGGTCGAGCGCTGGTTTATAGGGTCGTACGATCCTACGTCCCACGGCACCTCAACCATGCTTCGACTATACTCAGGTTTGCTTTTCCTCTGTTTCCTCCATTCCCTGTTTTTTTGCTTGTTTCCTCTGTTTTTCCTCTATTTTCTCTGTTTTTTCTCTCAACTCTATCAACACCTATCGATCCTACTTACGAACTGTGTTACGACCCTCGTGTTTACAATCTTCAACCAACCTACAGATCCTACATAAAGACTCGAACCTGACTACATTGGGTAAATCATTGTACTATTGACTGCAAATGAATGGGCTTATAGCTCTTACAATGGTGGACAAACTGAAATCTAAACCAGAGTTCTATGAACTCCTAACCAGAGTCGGGCACCTAAGACCAGAGAGAGAACTCTCCTAAACTGATTCTAACAACTTTCTTGAATGAACTCCAAACATTTCCCTCTGTTTTATAACAGAATCTTTCCCTAAATTTCGGGGAATATCCCAATTGACTCATACACACGCTTCTTCTACAACCTTCTAGGAAGTGTGCTCATGTAAAGTGGGCCCAATGATTGGATCAACTAGCCTACTGGACCTTGGTGTTCTATCACAAGTGGATAACCAGCTATGCATAGAGAAAGCGGGGGAAAAAACATGTGTTGCATTCAATTATCTTCTATTTTTCAACAAATTGATACTCGTATCAACTACTGTCGGACACAACACGAACACATTACATTCAATTACTTCCATATTTTCAAATTCTTGCTAGTGTCGACCCGTCAATGCTGTATCTTTGGTGTCCGACATGACACAAACACATATTACATTCAATTACTTCCATTTTTTTACATTATAACGGGTGTCCACTTGTCAGTGCTGTATCCCATGTCCGACATGACACATGTTACATGCAATTACCTCTATTTATCAAATTATTACCACTACCAGTGCCGACCTGTATCTCTTGTCCGAACAGCACAAACACATACTACATTCAATTACTCCTACTTTCCAAGTCATTACATGTGTCCGACATGTCAGTGTCAGTGTATCCAGTAAAACAAAGTTAACTAACTAAGCATAGATATAGCAAAAAAACACAAACCTTTGGCAAGTGATTAAAGAAGGATCGGGCGCCACACCAGAAGCCTCTGAAACAGCAGCCAATTGCCGACCATAAAAGGCGGACAAAGACGGTATGTTGGGATCAGTGGTGGCCCACAGAGCAAGGTTTTTCAAATGATCAATTCTCAAATGAGATTTTGTGTTAACGATTGGTTTCGTTTTCAATTTTCCAGTTGCTTCTTCTCTCAATGTAATCCGATTTTGAGGTTTTAGTTCCGATTTTGGAAGGTTTTTCGCTCCTCCTTTCTTCCCCATAGATGTAACAACCTTATGAGATTCTCGAAGTAGGATGAAAGCCGCCGTGAGTACAGGCGGTTGAACGGAGTGAGGTTGAGCTGCTGCGGCGGTGGAGTGACCGGAGATTTGGAATGTTGACGGAGACGAACGAAGAAACAAAACCCTTCTTCTTAAATACAACTTCGGGTCATAAAGCACGTTAAACGTTATTTAAAAGAAATTTGCTCTTCTCCCAAATAAAATTTGCACATTCATTCTCCTACTCCCTCCGTCCCAAATTTTATGACGTTTTCGGCATTTCATACATATTAAGAAATGCAATTAATATTGTGTGGAAAAAAAGATATTATGAGTTGTTTTACAAAATTGTCCTTAATAAATAACATGGAAAAGATAAATGAAATAATTGAAAGAAGAGATAATAATAAATAGTTAAGGTTATAATAGGAAAAGTAACATTAATGTTACATTGGTATTGTAAAGCGACATATAATTTGAGACAAATTTTTTTCCCTAAAGCGACATACAATTTAGGATGGAGGGAGTATTTCATTAAGGTACCGTTTGACCAGGCTTTTTTTCGATCTTAAAATTACTTTAAAACAAAGATAAAATAAAGTTCTTTGAGGAAAAAGTTAAAGTTGTTTGGTTTCTTTATTTTTTTTTAGCTCTAACATTATTTTTAAGTTAAAAGTTGTTTGGCAAAATATTGTACAAAACTTTGAATTTATTATTTTTTTTGTGGTGTCCGGGGTTCGAACATGTGACCTTGCATATATTTATGCATTGTCTATATCAACTGAGCTAAGCTCACGAGTACAAAACTTTGAATTTATTACGAATTAACATAATAAATAAAAAAATGTTTAAAATATTTTGTTAAGGGAAAAAATGTTTAAAATATAAAAGATATATGGTGTGTATATATAAAGAGAATAGTTTGTTTTTTCTTTTTCAATTATACTCTATAACAATTTTTTTTATAAGAATAACATAATTAATAATGATAATGACTAATTAGAATTGTTTTGATGATGTAATGTAGCACGTTCACCTACTTTCAAGGATACTCAATTACACATATATGATTGGCGACGTTTGCTGATTGGCAACGTTTAGCACGGGAAATTGACAACTGAAATAAAGAAAGCAAAGCAGTACATGCAACTTGATAAGAATTCGTATTATGCGATTTATTTATTTATTTATTTATTAGGAATTCACACTACATATGACTTTTATTTTGATCATTCAATATGACTTTTACAATGATCTTAGTAGGAATACTTTGTTCATATCTAAAGAAATTCTCAGGATCAACTTTGGTTTTTACACTAACTAGTCTTTCAAAATTTCCTTTGAAAAACTTGCTTCCATAAGTTTTAGCAATGCCAAATCTCGTTACATTACTTGGATGATTAGCACCAATATCAGCATCCCTATAATTGAGGAATGCCTCCCTAGGAGAATTCGAAACATAAGGTGTCATAAATTCATAAAACGACCTTGAAAAATTCATATGACGTTCACTAACTTCAGAAGATTCATTAGACCAGATATTAATGTATAGAATCAAGAACAAGTTTCCTGCTCTATGAGGAAACGGTGTTTCTGATGGCAATATCTCTTTCATCCTTCCACCATATGGATTCCATTGCATAAATAAATCCTCACCTTCAATCATCAATTTCCATATGGATTCTATAGCTTCCTTAGGAATAGGTTTCTTCACATAATCTGATTTATATTTTTTATAAAGTGGTTGAGGATCCTTTGGTTCGTCCAACAATGCTTCAAGAGGAGTACCAATTGGCTTATCATGCCAAAAAAGAGTGGAATTAATCCAAGGCATTGAAAAGCAATCGCTTTTGTTCAAACCTAATTCGGGGAATTTCTTACTCAACAAAACTAAAAGTCTTTCAATTTTTCCCAAAAATTGACCAATGAAACTAACTTGCACTACCTTTTTTCCCTCCTGACCAATTTGAACAACATTAGGTTGCACTCTAATGAAAAGATCTTTATGCAATTTTGGTGCAATTAATTGCCATTTGTAAACAATATCAGTTGCACCTTCACTAACATACCTTTTCACATCGAAAACGATAACCTGTGGAGTTACCGGAACCAGTTGAAGTTTCCATGAAAGAATAACACCAAAACTAGCACCACCACCACCTCTTATGGCCCAAAAAAGATCTTCTCCCATTGATTTTCTATCAAGAATATTACCCTTAACATCAACAATTTTTGCGTCAATAATATTATCAATAGAAAGACCAAATTTTCTCATCAAATTTCCATACCCACCACCAGAGAAATGACCACCAGCACCTACAGTAAAGCACACCCCAGATGGGAAAGCAAGCTTGTTGCTTTTCTTTGCAATGGTATAATAAATCTTACCAAGTGTTGCACCTGATTCAACCCATGCTGTTGATTCTTGTAAATTGACATCAACAGAATTGAGATGAAACATGTCAAGTATAACAAAAGGCACATCTGATACATATGAACAACCTTCATAGTCGTGACCACCACTTCGAATTCTAATCTGAATGTTGTTGCTTTTGGCACATTTAACTGTTTCTTGGACATGAGAATCATCTTTTACAGTTATAATTGCCAAAGGCTTCGGTGTTGTTGCTGTTTTAAATCTCTTATTTTGTATTTTTATGTTGAGGATAGTTGAGAATGAGGTGTTGTTTGGTGTGTAAGTAACTTCAGAGACAAGGGAATGTGAAAGACAATTTATAAAATGTTGAATAGGTGATTTTGCTGTTGTTGTTGAATTAGACAAGACAATTGTTAAGGTTGCCATAAGAAAACACAATTTCCAAATTGTATCCATGGTATAGTAGTAACAATTTGGTTTGCTACTTTATGATGAACTCTTCGTCCAACATTGCACTATATATATATTAAAGCATCCTCTACTTTTTTAAGACCACCCACAATCGTGGGTGCTTCACCTATTTAGCATCATATTAAATAGGCACCACTATTGTAGAGTATAACATATGAGTGCTTATGGAGGAGGGTGGCTATGAAACCCTCTCTCTCTCTCTCTCTCTCTCTTCATTTTTCATGGGTCTCATTTAATAAATCTTAGTAAAATGAATAAATTTTGTTAAAAATGTAATGATATAGAGTTATTGGTGGGGCCTGGTTAATAATTCTTTTGAGGTGCTAGGTTGGTGAAAATTGATGCTTATTAAGTATTAAAGTAAAATTGATGATGTGGACATAGGGATCCCACTTAAGCACTCAATATGGAAATAATATATAAAAATGTAACGTGAACTTACTGGATTTTTATTTTTCTAAGTTTGAAACGTCTATTAACATCTTAAGAGGTTTTGCATCAATTAAAAATATGTAACATGAATTTTTTGTTGGATCATTAATCAAACATTGATCTTATATGTGAATAATTAGACTGTTATATTTTCCACCTGATTGAGATTATAAAATCTGAATCAAATTGTTAGCATTTTTCGGATTACGAAATCCAAATTGTTACGATATGTGTTTTCTTTGATGGCAAAGGTCTCTGTTGACCGTTATATATCTCCCGCATAAGCTGCAAAGCAATTGCTGGGGTTATATGAACAGTCAACAAAGACCATGACAACACAAACACTCCTAAAAAAATAATTTTTTTAAGAAAATGTAAGAAAAGAGGTGAAGTGAAGAATGAAGGAAATTATTGAAGATCCAGCCCTATTTATAGTCTTAAATCAGTCCTAGATCATAACTACAGTCAAATTTCTTCAACAAAAAAAAAAAAACTACAGTCAAATAAAATGTGTTCCACCGTCCAACCGTCCAAAAATGCATTAAACACTCCACTAACCTGTCAAACCTTTGGTGAAAACACCACCGTCCCAAAAAAACTGAGGGTTTTCGGACAATTCAGACTATTATATAATTTGAACAGCACCAGAATGTGTTTGTTGAAGGGTTTTCATGGAATATGATATAGAAAATAATTATAAAAAAATGCATAAAAAAAAAGTAAGCAGCTTAAAACAACATAAACAACATAATATTCTAGGATGGTGTTCGAAGAAGTACTTTTAAACTCTATCCAGCTGGTCTGCCAACCAAATTCGACAACAACATTATTAAGGACCAATAAGATTAATGTGAAATCTGAGTAGAGATCCTCTCTTTTTCAAAAGAAAATCAGATGTTCATTACTGCTAACTCCTCTCATCCTTATCTCTTTATTATTTTTCTATTTTTTCTTGTTGAGTTGGGATCCTTTCCATTTTCATATCGCTGCTAAGCAATTGGAAAACAAATTGGCATGATACTAGTATGTGGACTCGTACCAAGCATGGGTTAGGATTTTGTCATTTTTTAGAATTGAATATTGTGATTTATTATGTGTTAGTTAAATCCCAACATTGGATTAAAGAATGGAGGTTGAACATCTAAGTTTATTGGTGTGATTTTAAGTTCCAGAATTCACAACAGAACATGTGTTCAATGCTCAACACCAACGCACATTTCATTCTATAACTGTTACTTTTCAAATTATTTCGTGAGTCAACTTGTCGATAATGTATTTGGTGTCCAACACAATACAAGCACATGTTACACTCAATTAGTTTTTAAAGAATTTTATTAGCATCAATTTTCAATTATTTTACGCATATATTCAATGATGTGTTGTCGTGTCAATTAATGAATATAGAAACATATGGGTTCTCATATTCATTAATCAACATGACAATATATCATTATAAAGACGTGTAAAATAATTTTACTATATCCGTGTAAAGTAATTAAACTCTTTAATACAAACACAAGTTATATTATATTACTTATATTTTGAAGTTATTACACATGTCAACCTCTTAGTGTTGTATATGGTGTCCAACACGACACAAGTTACGTTCAATTACTTCCATTTTTCAAATCATTACAAGTGTCGATCTTTCAAATTGATATCCAATAACTGACGAACATGAACAAATGTTGCATTCAATTACTTCAATTTTTTAAATTATTACTCCCTCCGTCCCAAATTGTATGACGTTTTGGGCATTTCACACATATTAAGAAATGTAATTGATATTGTGTGGGAAAGAGATATTATGAGTTGTTTTACAAAATTATCCTTAATAAATGATATGGGAAAGATAAATGAAAGAATTGAAAAAAGAAAGAGTAATAAATAGTTAAGGATATAATAGGAAAAATAACATTAATATTTCATTGGTATTCTAAAGTGACATACAATTTGGGACAAATATTTTTTCTAAAGTGACATACAATTTGGGACGGAGGGAGTATTAATGTCGACCAATCAATGTTATATTTGGTGTTTGATACGACACAAACATATGTTACAATCAATTGCTTTTACTTTTCAAATCAATACAAGTGAAGCTTAAATTCGCTAGTGAAACTTAATAACGACATTGAACTACGCACAACTATGAAAAACGACATAAAGAAAGCAAAAATATCGCAAACCTTTGACAAGTGATTAAAGAAGGGCCAAGAGGAACACCAACAACCTCTGAAATGGTAACCTAATGTTGACCACAAGAAATGGAGAAAGACGGTATGCGACGGTTAGTGGCGGCTCATAGCGCAAGCTTTTTTAAATGATCAATTCTCAAATGTGACTTGTGTTAGTAATTGGTTTCGTTTTCAATTCAGTGGTTGCTTGTTTTTCCCGATGGATGTAGAACCCAATCACAATTTTTTAAGTGAGGAGAATTTGGAGAAGTAGAAGGACTTCTGGTTGGGATGACCACTACTACGAGTACCTTTAGTTTAGGGACCGTTTAGTCGATGTATTTTTTTATAGATTAAATATTTTTTAGTCAATGTGCTTTTTTATAATTTAGAGATAAAATTGGTGAGTATGATATTTTCAGGACCAAATTAACTATTTATTCATTATTTCAAAATTATTAAAAATGGCTTCTTGTCGGAAGAGAAAAACTTATTCGTAAATAACACAAGGCCATTAAAGAATGTTATGTCGGTCTAATCATTTTTGAATCCGACATAGTCATCGTCACCGTATGTAACAAGGTAATTAATGAATGCATCATGTACTAGTCTCTAACATCCGTGTAGAAAACTATCATATGATGCAATCAGCAATTATCTAGTCACATTAGCACCGGAGGCAGTGTCTAAATCAAATATGGTTGTACCTACTGAGCTGTCTATAATAGTTATTGTTATTTATGAAAAGTTTCAACTATAGCCAATTAGAAATCCTTTTTATGTGACAGGCGATTTGTCTAATGTGAAAATGTTATGTTATTGTTATTGTTGTCAAATGTGTTTTTAATGCTAATGAATGTAACCATTTTATGTCCCCTGTGTACTATGATGTCCATTTATTACCATAGTACTGTTGTTAATTTCAAAATGATTTGTATTATACTCCCTCCATCTCATAACAATTGTCTATTTACCATTTTTTTTTCTTTTTTTTAAAATAATTGTTACGTTAGAATATCAATGCAGCACTTATTATTTTTTTCCATTATTATATTTTATTTATTGAATCTCATTCAATTTATCTATTCTACTAACTATAATTAATAAAGGTGTTTTAGTAAATGATATTAATTTGACTATCAAAATCAACACAATTAATTATTTTCTTAATAATCGTGCATAAACTTTAAAGAACTATTATTTAGAAACGGAGGGAGTATTGAACTTTAGTTTTAAGTTAGCTTCATTCAAACAAAAACTTATTGCAAAAAATTAGGTAAGACTTACTTTTATGCTAGATCCTTGCATCCTTGAAAAAAATTATTTTTTTATTAATAATAATGATAACATTAATAACAATAATAATAATGCATTTTGAGATAATGTATTTAGGCTCTGTTTGGTAACATAAATAAGCTATCTTATAGTTTGTTGAACTAGCTTATAAGCTTGTTGGATGAAAACGTGATGTGTTTGGTAACAAACTTTTCTCATGAGCTTATAACTTTTTTGAGAAGCTATTTCAAGTAGCTTTTTAACTTATAGCTGATAGTTTTTTACATTTTCTTCAATTTTTAACCTTTAATATTATTTTTTTATAAAAATAAAGCCCACTAATAAGGAAAAAACTGCCCTCGTTTTTTTCTTTAAAAAAACTGCCTACTTAGTTACTACAATATTATTCATTTTTCTTTAATTCTCTTTTTTTTGCGTTGATTTTTTATTTTTTTTAACTTAGTTCTTTTTTTTAGGATTAATTCCAGTTCTTTGAAATACATTATCTCATATATAAAAAGTTTCTTGTAGTCCTTTTCTTTCTCCGCCTTCTTGCATCTTGCAAAAGGTCGGGTTAATAATATTTGCCGTTTTAAAAAAAAGGAATAAACTTTCCTATCATGATCAAGTTAGTTTTTCAATTATTAGATAAGATGAGTAGCGCACTTTTTATTGTACTCTCTCAACACTGAATCTCTCTTCTTCCTCTATACATGTTTTTTTTTTATTATTTTATGAAGATTTTTGTTTGACAATTACCATTTTTATTTTATGAAACTTTTTATATATGAAAACTGCATCTGCGGTTTATATTTTGATACTTTTTTTTTTGTTACATATATTTTGATATGGTTTGAATAAAATGTTGACTTTTTATTCAATTTAATGATACCGGTGATGAAGAACAATGAAACAATGGCTCAAAGTATAAAATTTTCTAAACACAAAAGTGTTTGGAAACATTTAAATTTTATGTTCAGCGACGGATCTAGGTATAAGTTTATGTTCAGCAACATTATTTCAATGGAATTTTCAATCATCTTTTGCTTAAGTTTTAAAGAAATATATATATTTTTTTAAATAAATTACACAGAGAAACTTATGAAAAGTTGACATTCTAAAATGTTTAGACTTGACTCTTTCGAAAAAATAATCTGTGAAAATTCAATCAATTGGTGCTCATTTATGTTTCTATGAACTTAAATTTGAACACGTTTTGATTCATGTAGGGTATGAGAATTTTCACATTTTTTTTATTACAAAAAATGTCAAGGGAAAAACTGGAATTTGAGAAATTTTGTAGGGGTAAAAATATTACTTTTTTTTCGAAAGAATATCAAGGGTAAAAATATAACTGTCCGGGTAAAAATATCTCGATAAAAATACGATATTATGCATTACATATGTTTTTCGGCATGTGCGCGTTGTCAACTATGTTTTTTTTTCGTTGCAGTAAATAATTAACCAAAAGTCAAATTTGACTTTGGAACAAATTGAATTTTGAAAACTGGAAATAACCGGATATATAATCATGGAAGAAAGAATAAATCAGTGTTTTAAAATCAACACCAATAATTGGATCACTAATCGGATTGGTGGATAGTCGAACTGTGATTTGTGTTATGAAATTTGGATTGGAGTGATAATCCGGATACGAACAGTAGGGTGTCGGATTCAATTATTACAGCAGACATGTGCAGGAAAACCAATGTAATCCGACAAGACTACCAAATACCAATGGAATCTTTGTAACCGTTAAGAACCATAAAAACTCATGAAGATTGAATTAAATAATTAAGAAGAAAAAAAACCAAAATATGTTTAAAGAGTTGCAACTCTAACAGTGAGCATGATATTTCTCAACTGGTTTAAATGTGTCATTGGTTCATGCACTTTTATCAGATTTTGGCATTGGTCCCTGCACTTTGTAAAAATATTGGTATCGATCCCTCTGTTAACTTTCTGTTGAAAAAATAACACAAAATTAACGGAGTGCCACGTGACCCAATCATTTCACGCCACGTGGCACCAATACCAATATTTTTAAAAAGTGCAGGGACCAATACCAATAGTTTTGTGTTTTTTTTTTTAACAGAAAGTTAATAGAGGGACCAATACCAATATTTTTACAAAGTGCAGGGACCAATTCCAAACAAAAAAAAGTGTAAGGACCAATGTCAAAATTAGATGAAAGTGCAGGGACTAAAGACATATTTAAGCCTTCTCAATTTAACCATTTGACTAGGTGAATTTGCTCACAATAATGCATCTACGTTTATATATAATTGATACTTGTGTTTAGTTTATTTAAAAATAATATTTGTATTAAGAAACATAAGTTATAAACCAAGATGCATTATTCTCAATAAAATATTCTTAAAGGAGTTAGCATGCTAATTGTACATTCTCTTTTAAATATTAAATTCAATCTTCATACTAGTATGATTCCCATCGTGTTACAAGGATTCCTTCGTTAGAATGTTAACCTAAATCAGATTACATTGATTTTGTTGTACACCCAATTGCCGGTCTCAATTGAACTGACACTCTACCAATTCACAAGTCCAAAATTTTATAACCGTCATTAGAATTCATATCTCGATTAATAAAAAAAAATTGGTCTTCTCTTTCTCTCTTCTCAAACCGTCACCTGTATTTATATTATGGATCATGCGCCCTAATAATATTTATTAAGAAAATTAAAAAAAATTGTAAACTTTTAATGAATTGTTTACACAAGTTTACAAACATTATTACTATTAGCGTTTAGCTAATGCATATAAATTAAAAATAATGATTTTTATCAAATTTTGATTAAAATTTTATATGTAAGTAAATATATATGATTTGTATTTTATATTCTAACAAACTATCCTTATATTTTTAAAGACTCCAACAATATAGCTAATATACATTTTTATAGACAAGTTTATTTAAAGGTGTAATTGGAAGCGACAAAATCATTCCAACATTATGCATTCTCTTTATATAAAGTATAATTAATATAGAAATGTGTGTGTGTATATAGCAGATATATTTGTTATTTTTTCTTTAGCATTTTCCTTATATTAAAATTGAAACAAATGGGCCCTTAAAGCAAACAAACTAATAAAAATTGTGATTCATTGGCATTTCCTTCTCAAAATAACTTTTTTTAAAGATATTTTATTTATTGTTTGATTATTTTTAAAGATATTTTATGAAATACGGTTCAAAAAAATTTAACAAAATTTGTCATTTTTTTTATAAAATAAAAAAAGAAGAAAAACCAACAATAGCAAAAAAAGTGATAAACAAACAATATTCTAGTTTCCATAATTTGGAACTTAAAGATTTTCGATCAATACGAGTGAAGTATAATTCGGATACTCACTCTGAAGGTGGAAAATGAAGAGCAACAGTGAGCAAAACCCTAGAGGTATAGGCGGGAGCTGCAAACTCCGGCAGCGGTGAATTATGGTGTTTTTTAGTCACAACCATGACATCCGCTATTGGGGTAATATCTAGCATGGTGGTATGGGAGTAACTTTTCGGCACAGATGTCGCCGGTGAAAGTGCTCTGATCATAAAATGCAAATAAAGATTTTTGCATGAGATATTAGGTGCAAAGGTGGATAAAATCCTAAGACGTGTGTTAAGATTGTTTCTTAAGAAAAGTTGTTAATGAATTAGGCTTTGATACTATTGATAAAGGTGAACAAGTTTCTAACAATTTGTTACCATATTGTTCTGTAACTTGATCATGGCAAGGTTAAGTTATATATAAAGGAGGAAGATATATTATTGAGAGAAAAAGGGTGGTAAGATGTTGCTTTGAAAAAGGTTATACAATGTGTGGCTATGTGTCTATGGAGTGGATGAAAACTTATTTTATAGGTATAATACAATCAATTCTCAGCACTTGCAACAAAAGGACAAACATATGTTTGTTTACTTTTGTGAATATTTTTTTATTTTTCTTTGCTTGTTTTTATTTTTATGAAATGAACCGGATAAAGTGAACTTTCTTTATTTCGAATTTTTTTTGTGTGTTGCAATAGATACAATGAAAATGAATGAAACAAAAGTATTATAATTTTTTTTATAAAGCACACAAAACAATGTTTTTGTCACATTTTAACAAATTTTGTCATTGGATTTCATGTCTACGTTGATTAAAAAAATTGTCACATCACCACTTTTTAAATTTAAAATGTGGAAAGACCAAAAATCTGAATTTAAAAGATTGGAGACTGGTTTTATGAGCGTGGGAAAATGTAGGTTAAAATTGATCCACATTATAGAATACCGAAATTGATACAGGAAAAATCGAATATGATAATTTAAGAGGAGTACATTTCAAAATTTCCAATCAATACCATCAAATCAACCCAATTAAGTTGATGCCCATATTTTAATTATCTAATGATACCCATATTTTGATTATCTAAAAATGTTGAGACCAAAATGATGGATAAAAGATATATTTAAGGATGTGTTTACTATTAATTCAATATTGTAGTTCAAAAATCTAAATTGTTTGTCTACCCAAAAAATATAAAATAAAAGTACACATAGCATGTGGATTCTTTTAGTATTTTTGGCTCAAGCCAAATTTACTTTTATGTTAGTTATTTGCCTTTTCCATTTGTGTGCAAATATGACAAATACACTCTTTGACTGGTCTATTTCCTGCTCATCAACATTCACCTTTGCATGTGACATGTCAAAAATTTGTATTAAGTTCATCTTCTTCCTTTAAAGATTCATTAATTTCCAGAAAAATGAAATACAATTCAAAATTTCAAATAATAATGCACAGGTTCTTGCACTAATTTTCAAATAATAAATTACTCTTTTCGTACAAATAGATTATCAAGCACAGCAAAAATAACAAAATTGCTTGAAATTGAAATCTTCCTAGTTACAAAAAAAATGGGATTGTCAAATTAGCTACTTGACTGTTATCATGTTTGCTCTGAGCAATCTCTTTTAAACTGGTCCAAGATTTTTTCCGTCTTTTGCTCGATGTGCTCTGAGTTTTCGCTCCTTCTACTCTTGCAGACATGCTTGGAGTTTCAAATGTATTCTTGGACGCAAAACTATTTCTGCTTCTCTTCTTTCCTTCTAATAAGGTTGGTGTACTTGTGCTTTGCGGAGTTTGAAGACCATCCATAAGGGTGGCATCCTTAGCTACAACTTCTGAACCAAAAGCATTAATTTTACCGACTTCGTCTTTGATTACAATCTTTTTCTCCAATTTTGAAGATTCATGCACAATTGGTTTTGTAGCAGGTGTTGATTCTAATGATGATTTAACTTTTGTTGAGCATATCTTTTTTACATGTCCCTTAGCGGTACCTCTCTTGAGATTCCGATGTGAACAGAAATGGCAATTGTACACTACATTGTTTTGAGAGATGCTGCCAAACTTCTTGTTCCTACGCCTCTTTGATCTATTCTTCTCGATTCGTACAGTTGAATTAAAGCCGGGATGAAGAACAGTTTCACACCTGCAGAAAAATCAAAGAATGGTAAATATGTCTAGGAAATTTCTAAGTATCAAATGCTTAAAGAGAACCTAAGAAGAAATTTGATAAAATATTCAACAAATCAACAAATGCTATTCATATCACTAAAACATTTTAAAGCCATTGGAGCTGCCAATGGTTATGAAATCGACATTCAAATCATGAATCACTATTTTCGAAATCGTGAATCAAATCTTATTATGAATCATAACATACATGATCTATACAAATTAAAAACCTAACAAAGTCTACTGATAAATTAAGTCAGCAACAATCAAAACTTTCTCCTGCTAGGCAGAGTTGGCTATATGAAGTATGAACTACTACGTGTCATATTGTTCTGTGGATAAATCAAGTAAACAGATAAACATTTTAATCAAAATCACTATTAATGATTTGATCTATAACTTTTCTTGGTATCCATCTAATCTAACTCTAACCACTGGACTGTTTTCCATCAGACCTCCTAACCAGTGCTTCTACTGCTGCATGCTCAGACCAACTAAAGCAACACTGCTTGTTCAAAAAAAACTAAAGCAACACTAACCATCTTTTCTACAATCAAAGCTATCCCAACTCTATATCAAATGACTTCATTTCTAATTCTATATTGGTATAACTAATTCTTGCAAAACTAGTATACAAGGTCAAACTGTTACTATCAGCATCAATTGTCTACAACATCACAAAGCTTTCTTTGCTTCAATATTTCCAGTTCAACATTAGATGTGATTCACCATTTGTAGTGCACATTATGCATAAAACAATATGGCATTTTTTGTGTAAAAATAAGTGACGTGTACAATAACATACATAAGTTGATATATCATACTATGCTGTTAATCTCAGATAGCCTCTATAGCGGTATTGTGGATAATGGGATAGCCGCTATTGTGAAGACTAAAAAATAGCATACAAACTAAACATAAATCCCAACAAGCTACATGAATACTCAAAAATAGAAAAATACACAAAATTAAAAGGATAATCATACTAATTAATAATCACAAAACCCTCAGACAAAGAATACAAATCAAAACCCAATATGACTGACTAAGACGGAAGGCGCTTGATTGTGTGTCGTTGTCTCAATGGTTTGTCTTCCCACTTGAAACGAATAGGCAGAGCAAAGGTCCTGCGTTTTGGCTTGAATGAGAGTGGAAAGAATAGAAACATTTAACATAATATTGTGGAATGACCAAACAATCCTTTAAAATATCAGACGAGAAAAAGGGTATTGAAAACTGTTTCAAAAAAACAGGGCATTCTGAACCCTGACACAAATGTGGCCGCTTTCGCTGCTACTGTTGGCCACGGCACTATTCGTAGCACTGAAATTGTGTCGCAGAAGACCCCTAAACTGCTCCGCAAATCCACTATAGCGTACAATATCATACACAAACCTCAAAATAATTCATGATTTTAAGTCATAAATCAAAAACAACAGAAAAGTGACTGACTACACAAAATGTGACAAAAATTATTTTTGGGTACACAAAGTTCATGGGCAAGTTGAGGTATATAAAATTAATTGTGATTCATGATAAGTTTCATGTCTAAAACAGATATGCAAAGAGAGAGTCACATCAATAAGGTTAAGGTTTGTTTTGAATTAGATGCGACTCATTTGATTCTATCAAATTATTACACTGTTAACAAATGATTCAACAATACATGGATCAAGATTCATATCTTAAGCTGCCTATAACTATGAAGCTGTCTCACATACATCATACATACTATTTGATTCTATCAAATAAAATTGTCAACAAATGAATCAACTATATACCACATGAATGCTAACTCTTAACACTTCAGAACGAATGGTAATTAAGCCAAACATGTAGCATCTGTTAGTGGACAAACTGATCAATGCAGACTTGCACACAAGAACTTAGAAAAACAAATATTATGAAAACTTGAGAATGATCTCATTATTATTGATTGTGTATCTGAATGACTGAAAATCACATGCAGGGCTATTTATAGTGCAACTCAACTCACTTACGAGTACAATCAGTTACACTTGACTAACTAACTACCAGTATTAACAAATCAATTAACTGCCATACTAACTGAAATCTAATTGCACTTGACAACATCAAAACTTCAAATTGAAGTCATGTCCACTATCCAGCACCGACACAACATTGACTCATGTTACGTTCAATTACTTCAGATTTTCAAATTATATCCGTTGGTGAGTTTTGTGTCCGGTATCCGTGTGAATATTGAAACTTATTAATGACATTGAAAGATCCAAGTTGATAGAAGCCAGAATTTTCACAGGTAAAACCATTGTAGTTAGGGTCGAGCGCTGGTTTATAGGGTCGTACGATCCTACGTCCCACGGCACCTCAACCATGCTTCGACTATACTCAGGTTTGCTTTTCCTCTGTTTCCTCCATTCCCTGTTTTTTTGCTTGTTTCCTCTGTTTTTCCTCTATTTTCTCTGTTTTTTCTCTCAACTCTATCAACACCTATCGATCCTACTTACGAACTGTGTTACGACCCTCGTGTTTACAATCTTCAACCAACCTACAGATCCTACATAAAGACTCGAACCTGACTACATTGGGTAAATCATTGTACTATTGACTGCAAATGAATGGGCTTATAGCTCTTACAATGGTGGACAAACTGAAATCTAAACCAGAGTTCTATGAACTCCTAACCAGAGTCGGGCACCTAAGACCAGAGAGAGAACTCTCCTAAACTGATTCTAACAACTTTCTTGAATGAACTCCAAACATTTCCCTCTGTTTTATAACAGAATCTTTCCCTAAATTTCGGGGAATATCCCAATTGACTCATACACACGCTTCTTCTACAACCTTCTAGGAAGTGTGCTCATGTAAAGTGGGCCCAATGATTGGATCAACTAGCCTACTGGACCTTGGTGTTCTATCACAAGTGGATAACCAGCTATGCATAGAGAAAGCGGGGGAAAAAACATGTGTTGCATTCAATTATCTTCTATTTTTCAACAAATTGATACTCGTATCAACTACTGTCGGACACAACACGAACACATTACATTCAATTACTTCCATATTTTCAAATTCTTGCTAGTGTCGACCCGTCAATGCTGTATCTTTGGTGTCCGACATGACACAAACACATATTACATTCAATTACTTCCATTTTTTTACATTATAACGGGTGTCCACTTGTCAGTGCTGTATCCCATGTCCGACATGACACATGTTACATGCAATTACCTCTATTTATCAAATTATTACCACTACCAGTGCCGACCTGTATCTCTTGTCCGAACAGCACAAACACATACTACATTCAATTACTCCTACTTTCCAAGTCATTACATGTGTCCGACATGTCAGTGTCAGTGTATCCAGTAAAACAAAGTTAACTAACTAAGCATAGATATAGCAAAAAAACACAAACCTTTGGCAAGTGATTAAAGAAGGATCGGGCGCCACACCAGAAGCCTCTGAAACAGCAGCCAATTGCCGACCATAAAAGGCGGACAAAGACGGTATGTTGGGATCAGTGGTGGCCCACAGAGCAAGGTTTTTCAAATGATCAATTCTCAAATGAGATTTTGTGTTAACGATTGGTTTCGTTTTCAATTTTCCAGTTGCTTCTTCTCTCAATGTAATCCGATTTTGAGGTTTTAGTTCCGATTTTGGAAGGTTTTTCGCTCCTCCTTTCTTCCCCATAGATGTAACAACCTTATGAGATTCTCGAAGTAGGATGAAAGCCGCCGTGAGTACAGGCGGTTGAACGGAGTGAGGTTGAGCTGCTGCGGCGGTGGAGTGACCGGAGATTTGGAATGTTGACGGAGACGAACGAAGAAACAAAACCCTTCTTCTTAAATACAACTTCGGGTCATAAAGCACGTTAAACGTTATTTAAAAGAAATTTGCTCTTCTCCCAAATAAAATTTGCACATTCATTCTCCTACTCCCTCCGTCCCAAATTTTATGACGTTTTCGGCATTTCATACATATTAAGAAATGCAATTAATATTGTGTGGAAAAAAAGATATTATGAGTTGTTTTACAAAATTGTCCTTAATAAATAACATGGAAAAGATAAATGAAATAATTGAAAGAAGAGATAATAATAAATAGTTAAGGTTATAATAGGAAAAGTAACATTAATGTTACATTGGTATTGTAAAGCGACATATAATTTGAGACAAATTTTTTTCCCTAAAGCGACATACAATTTAGGATGGAGGGAGTATTTCATTAAGGTACCGTTTGACCAGGCTTTTTTTCGATCTTAAAATTACTTTAAAACAAAGATAAAATAAAGTTCTTTGAGGAAAAAGTTAAAGTTGTTTGGTTTCTTTATTTTTTTTTAGCTCTAACATTATTTTTAAGTTAAAAGTTGTTTGGCAAAATATTGTACAAAACTTTGAATTTATTATTTTTTTTGTGGTGTCCGGGGTTCGAACATGTGACCTTGCATATATTTATGCATTGTCTATATCAACTGAGCTAAGCTCACGAGTACAAAACTTTGAATTTATTACGAATTAACATAATAAATAAAAAAATGTTTAAAATATTTTGTTAAGGGAAAAAATGTTTAAAATATAAAAGATATATGGTGTGTATATATAAAGAGAATAGTTTGTTTTTTCTTTTTCAATTATACTCTATAACAATTTTTTTTATAAGAATACCATATTTCTGGTGTCATTTAAAAGGATAAGAATTTATATTATATGATATTATATTTGTTACGTTGATGATGTCATTGAAAAAGATATGTTTAGTTTTTTTAATAAGAAAAAGATATGCATAGTTAGTTACAATATAAATGTGTAAAATATATATTAAGTATAATTTTTTTAGGCATCTATACTTGTACTTTTAATTAAAATCAAAATTTTATAAAAATAAGTATACGCATTACCAACACTAAAAAAATTATACGCATTAGCATATAGACATAAAATATTACTCTAAACGCTAATGTGTGAGTATATTTGTGAGGTTGAAGAAAGAGAATAAAAATATTTGGTGTCATTCAATGACAGCATGAATAAAAATATTTACGAGGTTGTGGTAATTAAAAGATATTTAAATTAAATATATAAAGGATAAAAAGATAATAAAATTTCTTCAAAAATAGATAATAAAATTAAATGGACCCTCCTTCAAAAAAAAAATATATCGACCGGTTCAAAAAAATAAAATAAAATAAAATGGAAGAAAAAACAAATTAAAATATAATATTAAAAAATAAAAGAAAAGGTTAACAGTGTGAGTTGAATGGAGGTGCTTGTGAAATAAATTGTGGAGAAGTAGTTTCTTGAAGTAGCATTCAACAACTTTTGGTTAAAACTAATTCCATTCAATTTTATGCATTCTAAAAAAAGTACTTTTTTTCGAATGTACTTTATTGAGATTGTGTTTGGCCTAACTTCTCCTTAAAAATGTAGAGAAGTTAAAAAAAAAGCCGGACCAAACGGTAAATAACTCCAATTTAACTTAACTCAAATTGGATATATTTCTGAAAATTTAGGGTGGGAATGAGCAAAATTGTTTGAAAAAAAGAGCAATTTTCTATTTAAAATATGACAAAAATAATGAAGTTTGAATCCAATTAATGAAATTTCATGCATTATTATTAGTTTGTCCATCTCCAATAAAAAACATATATTTCCTCCGGCCTTTAATATAAGAAATTTTTTTAAAAACTTGATGGTCCTATTAATAAGAAGGGTTTTTTTTAGCATGTATAAATTTGCACATGTCAAAAAATTTAAAATAGTAAATTTACATTAAAACTTGTGGTAGAGTGGTAGAGATGTATGGTTTAGGTTGGGGGCAGATGGTGATGTGTGGGATTGGAGAAGGAGGATCTTTGTGTGGGAGGAGGGAGGGGTTGGTGAGAGAATATGTGGATTATTTATTTAACATCATTTTGTATGATGAGATGATGGACCGCTGGTTTGGAAGCTTCATTCCTCTAAAAAGTACACGGTCAAAAGTGATTACAATTATTTGACAGTTGTTGAGGTTGTTGATAATGGTTGTTAACATCATGTTTTGTCCCGCTCAAAGTTAATATTTTGTATGGAGGTTGTTTTTGAATCAACTTGCAATTAAAGATAACCTCCATAGACGTCACTTCTTGGCAAATATGAATGTTCTATATTGTGTCGGGTGTGATAATGTGGAAGATCGGGATCACTTATTTTTTCCATGTAATTTCTATCAACTTTGATCTTTAACTTATGGATGGCTAGGTATCGCTTTCGTGTTGCGGGTTGAATTACAGGCTCATTTTATTCAGTTTGGTGGCCTCTGAGGATTCTCTAAAAATTCTCGTACAACTTTTAATATTGTTTGGATTTTAGTACTTTCTTTTTTTTTAACAATCAAAAATGGAATTATATTAATCACCAAAAGCAACTCTTCTAGCACAAGGTGTGCCAAAAGAACTACTTTACAACCATAGAGTCATACAAACAACCAAAGCAAACCATTACACAATACCCATGAATTTTAGTACTTTCATTATTTAGAAGGACCGCAATGGGATGATTTTTAACGGCATGACATCTTTTCTTTTAGCTTTATTAGAAAAGGTGAAAATCTAAGTTGTTTGGTAGTTAAAATTAAACTACATTTTGTTTGATTTTGATTATCCTACTTAGAGGTCAACACCTTTGGTTTGTTTAAAGACAGTTTCTTAAGTCTGTTTTAGCTGCTTGTAGTAGTTTGGATTGTATGATGTAATTCTTAAATTTTTAAGTCTCCTTTAATACATCTTATACAATTGTACTACAGGGGCTTATTTTGTGTTTATAATAATTTTCTTAGCCTTTGAAAAAAAAAATTCCAACCATTTCTTTTAATCCTAATATATGGTGTTCTAAATGAGAATAACAAGAAAAGTGTTCCTAAAAAAAAAACAAAGAAAAAAGAAAAGTGATCGACTACACAAACGTGACAAAAGTAGTGATTGGGTACACAAAGTTCTTGCCAAGTTGAGATTCACCATAATAAGTCAGGATTCATGATGAGATAATGAGTCTAAAATAGATACACACAATGAGTCAAATTAATATGTTTCAGTTTCGTTTTAAGTAGATGAGTTTGTAAGATTAAGGATCTGTTTGGTAAATATAATGGATAGTTGATAAGCTAACCAATAGCTGATGGTTTATAGTTGATGACTGATAGTTTATAGCGGATAACTGATGATTGATGACTTATATTTGATAGTTAATTGAAGTGTTTCGTAAAATTAGCAGTAGAACTAACTTATAAATATAAAATGATATAAAAAGGATATTCTTAATTTATAGTAAAATTTATATTAATTTATATTTAAGTGTTTATAATTTAATGGCTTAGGTCATTATTCCCTGATCCTAACGGTAAACATTGGAGGTCATTATTTCATATTAGATGCCGGCATGCTGGATTCAGATATTATCTTCTTTTATTAATTGTTTAGTTTATTGTTTCAAATCATCATATCATAAAGACTGTGATAAACCTAAGTCTAATCATGAATTCAACAAACACTTAACTCTTCCCGCTGAGAATATCTCCATTTAATAAAGTAATTAAAAAGAAATTGAAGATAGTAAATATATAGAGATTGGAAAAAATAATTATTGTTTGATGGAAATGATTAATTGAATTGAAATAAACATAATATGCATAAATACATCCTAATTAATGAACCGATTGAGAAGAGATATAAGAGAGAATCAGGATTTGGTTCTTTTTATTTTTTCTCTACATTTTAGTTCACCTTTTTCTTACCTTTTTTTCGGTTCACTCATTTCTTTGATCTTCTCTACATTTTTTCTTTGCTCTTATCGTTCCTATTTATACTCAAATTAGGTTAAAGTGAGCAACATGGTACAGTGTACTGTGTTGGTGGTTATGAGATTGAAATTGTGAGTGCATCTTTGCTCCATTTCACTTTCCTCAATTTACCCCATTTCTAGTAATGGATGTGTGACATGTGTATAAAAGAAAATCAATGGCTGTGATTAAATGGCTTGGAAAAAGCAATTCTTAAATGAAAAAAAAAACATACGCGCTCTGCTATGAGAAATACTACGCGTACAAACTCTCCTTCTTCCTTCTCATCTCAGATAGCACCTCTCTCCCTCCCGCCGCCGCCGCCCACCTCTCCCTCCCTTGTCCGGCGCACTCTCCCCCTTATACTCCACATCACCTCACCTAAATCATCGTCAGTCAAACTTTTCTCTTCACCGCCACCGCCGCTTCAAACCGCCATTTATGAAACCTTAAAAATGTTTAAGAGTTGCTTCATTTTCTTGAAGGAATTCATACCATAAAAAAATGTTTAAAGAATCCTGGATGTGAAACTGTGATCAAATATTCTTAATAGAAACATCAAATAGAAATAGGAGAATGAAGGAATAGGAGAAAACCACTTTTACAGGTGCTGTCGTCAGTAAAAATAGGAGAAAATGCCTAACAGAAAATATTCTTCTTGATTGTACAAATAGGAGAATGAAGGAATGAAGAGGGGAGCACAGAAAATGCCTAACAGACAATATTCTTCTTGATTTCTAGTGAATGTATTTAAAGAATCCTGGATGTGAAACTGTGATCAAATATTCTTAATTAGGCTATCAACATATTCTGGATGTATATAAAATATTCTTAATTTATGGAATGTGAGTGTATATAAAGAATCCTCGATGTGAAACTGTGAGCAAAATATCCTTAACAGAAAAATATTCTTAATTTGTACACGGGACACATTATTTAGAAACTGTGATCGAAAATATTATGTTGTGGCAAATATTATTTTGCGGAGTGAAGTCGCGACGTTGTTTGTATAAGCTATTAGCAAGTTTATTAGGCTATCAACTTATAAGTAATTAAAAGAACTGAGTTCCGATAACTCCCTTAACTCATAAGTAAATAAAACACCGCAATTTCTGATAACTGCGTAGGACTTGAGTTCTAAACATGTCTACATATTTGCGCATCATTTCATTGTGGTGAAGATATTGTTAGAAACATTAAGTCAATAAGGATTTACTTCTTATAACATTAGTAACGTCGCCGTAATTGAATACTTCAATTTATGATAACAGTGTTAGAATTTATTTTATAATAGACCACTTAACAAAATCATGCATCATGTGTTCGTTACAGAATTTTTAATTACAGTGACGAAATCACAGTATCCGCTATTAGCAACACGTTGCGCAGGTGATAAATATTACGTTGCAGCTGAACAAGCTGAACAGAAACAACAGAACAGCAAAAAGCCACTACAAAATAGTTGACAGTGCCCAAAATCAAAAGAAAACACCACGGTAGCAGCTACCCCTAACTGTCAAAACAGCCAAAATCGAAAATAGCAGCACCACGAATGTGAATGTATGTGTCAACTTGACTTGGTTATGACTCTTGGATTGTAGCTTGATGTTGAGTTCCATTGTCAACTTGACTTGATTGTGTCGCTTGAATGGTAGTTTCTTGCTGCATAATGTAAGAAAAGGTAAATAAATAATATCGTTTCTTACCGGTAACAACTGTAATAAAATTTAATACATTGATAAAAACTACTTACCGGTAACGACTGCACTAAATTTTCACCAGACCTCTTTCTCTTTGAGCACATCTTTGTCTTTTTATCTTTTTTCTCAATCCAAGATTTATATCGCTTTTTCTGCTTGCGTGAACATTCTCAATTAGCTATGCCTTTTGCCATGCCAACGGTGTCCACATTGTCAATTTCATCATTTGCAATTGATATGGATACATGAACCATGCCACCTGATTCTCCATCCACATACTTTTTGGCCAACATATCATCAATTATGCAAGTGTCTTCTTTCATAGTTGCAAGTGTCTTGATATTCTTCATATTCCTCTTGGAACTCCTCAAATATTCTTGGAGTGTAAACATTTGCAGCTTGTATGAGCATACGAGCCTTCTTCATTTTCAATCTAGGAAGCTTATTTTTTGACTCATATTCAGCTTCTGACTCTTTGTTTCGTTTACCATTAACAGCTCTTTTAAAGTGTGTAAAAAATTGGTTTCAAGGTAATTCGTAAGGTCTTTTTTTGTAAAACCAACTGTCTTTATTCCACTAGCTTGCTTGGATATATATTCATGCAAATCTTTTGGTCTTAATCCAGATTCATCTCCCAAGACAATTTGTGATGCTTGTGTATCAGATATGCGTCGATGAGAGCGAATCATATGAACATGCTCAGGTTGAAGTTCGTGGTTATGTTAAGCTATAAAGTCAACAACTTTATATTTCTCTATCTTCCGATCGAGTGAAATAACCATACGCGCCAAACATCCCGTTCTAATTTCTGCTCTAGGCTCCCCTTTTGGTTGACGTCTTTTGTCAACACCCCGTACACCCTCTTTGAAGCATGTGAATCTTCTTGAAGTCAAAACTCCATCTACTTTGCTTTTATTTCCATATTCTCAACGAATACCAAATCCAATTCTTTTACTGTACTCATTATAAAATTCATAAGCCGCCGACTCAGAATCAAACTTCATTTCCAAGTGAGGTACATTGTTGGCAATACTTCCTTGTCCGTGTTGCACATTATGTTCATGAATGTCGTTCACCAATTTATCGACACAATCTGAAAAAACCAAAATTTACAATTAAGATCGCCATAACCGATAATTGCAGGCATAAACTTACATGAAACAATGTCTCAGATCAATATACTTGAAGAACTTAGACTACATAAGAATTTTTTGACCATAAAAGCTATCTATTACTATTAAAAAAGCATTGGGGACAGATAGTGACATAAGAACTTAGACTTACATTAAACAAGGTAGATAAATTTATAAAATGGTGTCCATAAACTATCACGTAAGTGAACCATCATGTAAATGAAACAAGGTAGATAGATTTATACAGATGGTGACTTAAGTTAACCATCACGTAATACCCTAATTTTTCATCAACAGGGTAAAACATCATCACGTAAAGAGATGGCAAATAATAAAACAGAGATGTCAAACTATATTACCTTGATCAAAAACAATGGCAGCGGCGCTGGGATGGTTGGAGACGGCGGCGACGGGTTGGCTAGTGTTGGTAGCGGGATGGTGGGGTTCTCTCATGACGCTGATGGAGACCAAGAGAGAGCTGCAGCGGCGAGAGAGAGAGAGAGGGAGAGATGGCACCGGCGCCGGTTGGAGGAAGAGGTGGCTTCGATGATAATGGGGGAGGAAGGTGGAAAGCTATCTGAGAAAGGAAGAAGAAGAGTTTGATAAGAGTAGAGAGCGCGCGTATGTCTTTTTTTCATTTAAGAATTGCTTTTTCCAAGCCATTTAATCACAGCCATTGATTTTCTTTTATACACATGTCACACATCCATTATTAGAAATGGGGTAAATTGAGGAAAGTGAAATGGAGCAAAGATGCACTCGAAATTGTAGTAGGTGAAGAGATTGTTTTCAAACTTGCAATGTACACTAGTTGTTGAATCAAAAATGTAAAAGGGGAAAAGTAAATGGTAAAGAGAAATTAGAATGATATCGAACATGGAAGTGATCCTTACTTGTGAGACTCTGTACTTCTTTTTATATAAAACTAAATTTAAGGATGGTGCTCCAACTAAAATAGGAAAGATCTTTAAACTTAAAGAACATTTGCAAAAGTATTTACACTTATCTCCCTCTAAATATACCAAGAGTGCTTGAATCCAAAACTTTCGGATGAACGATCTTACCTTTACCACTAGACCAAAATCCAACTAAAATTAGTTAGTGATTAACATACTTGTATTTAAAGGCATGTGCCTTCATTTCATGTAATGGAGATATTGTAATACAAAGTTTAGAATTCCTTTTAACAAGGTCGTTTTCATTAAGCAGCTACCAACTCTCAACGACTCGAGTGTATTTCCATGTGAATGTGATTGCAATTTCAATACTTCCAATCATATAGTGACAATGATTAGCACCTTCAAAATTGAAATTGTTTGTTTCCCAAAAAATAGAGAAAGTACACTTAGACATGGCATGTGGGTTCTCTTAGTAATTGTGGCACAAGCCAACTTTACTTTTTGTTAGCTATTTTGTTTTTCCATTTGTGTGCAAACATGGTAAACACATTCATTTTTTGTGTGCAAGTCAAATTAGTCTATTTAAGCTCAACAAGGAAATTGGATCCTCTCCTATTCTTTTTTCTCTATTTCTCTCCCAAAATTTCATCTTTCTCTTAGCTTCACTCTCCCATCATGAACTCATTTTATAGGGAAGAAAAAGAGATTAAGAGAGAGGTAGAAAGTTTGGAGATAGCTGGAGAGAAAAATGAAAGGAGATTATTAGAGATACTAGTTTGTAGTAGTATATATACTTGTAATAACCCCATTAGTGGGATAACTTTTTCTCATTTTGTAATATTCCATTTCTATCAATACAAAGAGTTTGTTAGATTTATCTCCTTCCTTCCATGGATGCCATGTTTCCTAACATGGTATTAGAGCATGATTGGTATCCACCTTGAACAATTTTTCCGCTGCATTTTCTCGAGAAAATTCAATTTTCTCGTTCTATTTTCCTTTTCTTCCTCGTTCTGATTTTTCTCTTTTATCACTTCATTTTCCTTTGTCTTGTACTCGAATCGTTTTTCTGTTATTGATTTGTTCGATCGATTTCTCATTTGATCCGCATCTCAATTTCATTCGATTCTTTTACATCTTTTTGTTCGATCGATTGCTTCGTGATTCCGTTTGTGTCTTTTTCCCAAATCTTAGGGTTTGCGATTCAGTTACAATCGTGATTTCCTTTTCTCTCTCGATCGATTTTCTTTGTTCGTTCTTCTTTGTTCTATTAGTTTTTTGGTTCAATTTCACGTGCGATCCATATGTCTTGTTCGAATTCTTCATCAATTGCAATTCCCAATTTTTGAATCTCGCAATTTCGTGATTTGATTTCTTATGTTCTTGCGATTGTGATTCTGTTTCATCGCATTTCTTTGCTGTTCGATTTTGTTTTGCTTCTTTCCCCAATTCTTAGGGTTCGAGATTCGTTTTATCTGTACCTTGAGATTTTGGCGCTTTGGTCCTTATCACTTATGGATATTGCTTCCAAGGTGTTTGTGGAAAGTCCTCGCTGAAAACATATTGGTTCTTGGATCATAAATTGTGAGTAATTGATGTTTGACAGAGTTGGATTCTACTTTGGTTGATGTTGCTTTCGGGTTCACTTGTGTTGGAATGGTTCTTTGGGCTTTTACATACTACATACGGTCTTGGTGCTTGATTTTCTTCGGCTACCGTATCTGGTTTGTGAGTAATTGTCATTCTCTGGTAACACATTCCAGTTCTTACTTCCCTGGGTTAACTACATGTTAATTGATTCCTTTTGATATTTCATTACTCATATTTGAAGTTTGATTTCCTATGATGATACACTAGTTTTTGGTTCTTCCTTGGTATATGGATGCATCTTGTTTCAAATTGAGATAGTTAATGATGAATGTCCAACATTTTTTGTTCATTAATTGTGGATCATTGGTGATTGCTGTTTGTGTAAGTGGTATCGAGATTGTTGGATTGATTTTTTGGACATTGAAGCCTTGCTACATGTATTATGAACTGTTGAAGGGTTTCTCACTACATTTGTATGTTTTGGAACCGTGCTATAGTTGTTAGAAGATAGGAAATTCTTTGGTAATGGCTTCAGTTCTTTTCCTACAAAGACTTGTGATATCCTTGTTGGATTATTGACCTCTATTTTTTGAAGCCAATCCACTTTATACCTTCTGTTTGTTTGGTGTACATGAGCTGAAGACAACTGCAAGTTCTTGCTCAGGGAATTGTTTGTTCAATTGGTATTAATGAGGCTTAAGGTTTCCTCTCAGTTTTGGATGGTTTGGAGTTTATTGATTGATTGCTTTTTCATCTTGTTCCTGGATCGTTGATGAATTTTTGGGCAGACCGTTAAAGCATCTTCTTGAGTTCTTTTTGATGTCTCTTGGCTACATTTTGGTTTTATTTTGTGCAGCATTACTGCTGCATTTTTGTTCTAGTTTTGGCTATGTTGGTATTTTCTTAAGCTTCATTGTTGGAAGTATTGATTTGTTGGCCTATGGTTTGAATGCATCAACGTGGATTTGTTTTCTATGGTTTGAAGACACATCACATGGCTATGCATCTCTATTGGCTTGCATTTGGTTTTTCTTGTCTCGGCTCGGCATTGGAGGGCATCTCTTTTTTAACTTTGGAACCTTGGTCTTGTTGCTTCATGGTATCTTTGGTGTGCAGTTTGTTCAACATATGACCTCCTTCCATTGTAAACTTTGGCCCTTCCTTGCGCTTCTTTTTTTTTTAGATATCATCATTGTTGTTGGATATCCTTGTTTTTCTTGTCTTGTGCTTCTGTTCATGATGGTTAAGCTATGTTGATAAGCTTCTGGCATGAATGGTTAAGCGTTGTGCTTCTGTCCAAGGATTGTTAAGCGTCGTTTTTTCTTCTTCTTCTTCTTCTTCTTCTTCTTCTTCTTCTTCTTCTTCTTCTTGTGCTTCTGTCTTGAGTTATGGAAAACTCTTGATGGTTAAGCGTTGTGCCTTTTATGGCTTTGTGGATATTGGCTTCTACCGGATGGTGGTTAAGCGTTGCTTTGATGCTCCTTCCTTCAATTGGTTCAACCTTGAGTTGTGGTTGCTTCTTGTTGGATAAGCTCTTGTTTGATGACTATATTTTTTTAGCCGATGTGTTTCCGGCATCTTTCCTTGTATTTTCTCATTTCAAGTTGGAAGTGTTTTTGAACACCTTCCAACTTGAGGGGGACTATTAGAGATACTAGTTTGTAGTAGTATATATACTTGTAATAACCCTATTAGTGGGATAACTTTTTCTCATTTTGTAATATTCCATTTCTATCAATACAAAGAGTTTGTTAGATTTATCTCCTTCCTTCCATGAATGTCATGTTTTCTAACAGAGATGATCCAATTTGTTCATCGATCTTACATTTTATAATATTAGTTGGGCAGCATATATGTTTTCATATTTAGTATTTAAATAATATTTAATCATAATAGGCTACCATTAAAATATTTAATCATAATAACCTCTCATCTTCAAAAAATATTTTCAACTCACGGACGGATGTATGTTGTTATGTGTGGGTTTATGCCGACACGAAATTTTTAAAAACTTTTTTTTAGTAGTATAATAATGTATCAATAATTGACATTTTGATCACATAATCCACATTTATCACAAATCATTTTTCTCTTGACCCACATCTATCATCATATATCTCAAATTTATTCATGATAATATGAATATTATCAAGAATCGGATGTGAAATCGAATGAGAGATGATCGGTTAAATAATTGTTTAGTTATTTATATAAAGAAAGAAATTTTTATTGATATTGAAAATGAACAAATCATTCAAAGTTTCCATAATATGAAAAATTGTAAAGGACAATTATTAATGCTACAAATTTTTTTATACATGGTATCCCACAATTAAAAAATCCTGGATTCGTCAATGCTTCCACTTCATGTCGTAGAGATTGTACCTCGTTGAAGGTTTTATCCAAAACCAATATTGTTCCTGCAAACTTTGCCCTTTCTCCTTTTTTTTTTCAACTCAAAAGATTAGATGCTTTGATAGAGAACAAAAAATAATGCAATCTATATGCACCCAATATCAAAGACCGGCAATGTATTAAAGTCCTAAATTAAACATAGAAAAATCTATAATAGTTTTGAATCCAATTGATTGTAAATATAATACACAGAATTCTTGCCTTTTTATAAGCTTACTTAGAAATCAAATTGAGTAATGCTAAGGACACTTGCTCAAACACTCTTCCACAAATGTATCTTGTGTCTGGTGTCCCGTTTCCATTTTTTTACCTCTTTACTTGTTTACCAGCTTTTAAAGTAGAGAAAGTTTTTAATACTTTTTGTTATTTTTTTTTATTATTGGCATCTCAAAATTCATCTCTCCAAATGGTTCCACGCCCATCTCTGCCATGTGCAAGTCTCTAATTTTTTTTTTTATGGAAAACAGACTATACAACCGCCATGCCCATCTTTACTATAATTTCAATACCATTTGCTTCACACTGTGGCTATAAACAACAAATCAGATTTTTCATCTTCAATTATTATCAATTTTTAACAAAAAAGACTGTTAAAATCACACTAATAGCTTCCATCAATTTTATTTTGGAAAATATGTTCTTTAAAAAAAATTGTGATTTCACATTTTGAACCGGTTAAAAGGTTATTAATTGGAAAGGAGGGGAATGTGGCACCATTCATAGAGCATTTAAGAGAGAGTGTTTGAGTAACTGTCACTAGCATTCCTCAATCAAATTTACCAAGATTGAATTTAATTTTAGGTTACACTTCATTAGATATCAGCTCATCACTCGTAATAACTTTGTCTTGCATATAATCTCGGTATCATTTGTGTTTGTGTTTGTCCACTCGACATAGGGGCAAAATATCAGGATATCCTTCCACAATTGCACAAAGGATAGCTCATTGAGACAATTCATGAATTTTTTTTATAATAAAACAGTCAAGACCTATAAAACACGAACACCTCTAAGATTAGACGTGTCGTAGTGTCCAACACGTGTCGATGTCAGACAAGTGTCCTAAATAAATTTATTTTCTTCTTTATTTCAACACCCTTTGGACCAATGTCACACACTTATATAACACTTATATGAAGTGTGTTAGACAACTCAGACAAATGTTTGAATTTTGTTCTCTGCTCCACACATAGTAGATAGTTAACGATGAGTGAGAAATATTGATCAACGAGGGGTTATAATTATAGTTATAGATATTAAATTTAATTACAACACTTTTAAAATTTTTACAGTAGATGGATAAATAAATTCCAAATACTATTGCACATTGTTATACAACTATTTTTAATGAAATAAATTGCTCAAGATAGATGCATATGTATATATTTTGATTCTAAATTTAGATTTTTTATAAGTAAATTAATATATAAGTAGCGATGTCGGTGTCCAATGATTTTTCCATCAGCAGTATCAACATGTCTGTATCAATGTCATGTCAGAGTCCATGCTTCAGAGCTCCAGACCCCTTATCTCCAACTTGATGATCCTTATCACCTAGTTCTACTGAAGGGACACTTTCTTACCAAAGTCAAAATTCATTTCTGTATCGTCTAATCAAATGCCTAGAACTACTTTTTGGGTAATTCTTAAAGCAACTCCTCTTGTAAACACTATAGTAGGTTAGTCATTTTTATGATGCGTCGTAATCTGAGAATGATGAGATTCGTTATATCCAGACAGATATAATGAAATACTCAATAAATAAGATAAAGAGAAACTTAAAATTTGAAGATCATTAAGAAGTTTGTTCAGAAGGAAGAGAATGTAGATTAAAAGGATCGATAATTTGCATACAGACTTAAGCAGCATTTTGAAGTACTGACTTAAAACAGTGATTGTAAAATAATAATAGACAAAGTGACAAACTACATTTTTTATTTTGTTTACAATATAGTGACAAAGGGTTGGAGACGCAGAGAGGTTGAAGATGAATGTGATGAGAGAGTGAGTTTAAGCAACAGTCATGTTTCCCAACGAGTGTGTGTAAGGGATTAGTTATGCGATAGATAGGTTTTTTAATCCTATCACATTGCTAACCTATCATATTGATGCATAAAAAAACATATTTAAATAGAATTGAATAACTTTAACATATCACGTCTCTTTATTCTACAAACCAAATGAACCTTTGATATCTTAAATTGTCCAAAACTTATAAGCTATATTTTTTTTATAACAAATTAGCATTGAAGCTTTCATATATGATTTTCAGGATTATGTCGAAGGGTGAGAATTTGGAAAAATTGAATTCATGATTGGACATTCTATATTTCCAAAGAGGTTTTATTGTTACCTTCGTGATTGAATGATTTGAATAATGATATTAAATAGAATATTTAAAACCCACGGTCAATATAAGATGACGAGTTAGTTTGATGGTTACTTTTCAAACTTAGAAGTATTGGTGGAAAGCGAAGCAATAACAGCAAAGTTTCTAGAGAGACTTTACGCCATGAGAGAAATATCATGGCACAAAGCTCCGTAGAAAGTCTTCTTTATCGCTTCGCTTTTTAGCCAATTCTTCCCCGATCTTATCGATAAGCATTGGAAGTCATTATTTACTATTAGATGTTGGATTCATATATTATAGTTTAGCTGTTTAGTTTATTGTCCCATAACATTCTCTCATAAAAGCTATGATAAACCTAGTCTAATCATGAATTCAACTCATCCAAATTTGTGATCGAATTCTGCTCTTTACCAAAACAGTTTTGCTCGTTCCCAAAATAAATGTCCATATTGCCCATGTGTGAGTTAAGTCACGCTAGGTGAGTTAACTCACTTTGGTTTTTCACTGCCATTTTTTCTTCACTTCTTCTTCTTCTTTCTTTACGTTAATGAAAGATTTCTTTCTATTCCGTTTGATTTCTTCTATTCCTTTCAATGAATTTCCAGTCAATTCTGGATGAATTCGGGTTATTCTTCATCACTGTTAATGAATTTTCTGTCAATTCTGGATGAACTAGGGTTATTCTCCATCACGGTTCCAACCTCAATCACAGGAAATAATACTTTTGGAATATTGGTTGTCGTTATTTACTTTTGGAATGGTAGACAAATATAATTTGATTAGATGCTACTGACCAAAGAAGTGTGATTATTAGAATGGTAAGGCACTATGTTTGGCCACGTCTGGATCTCGTTTGCGTAGCACACCATGCAGCAACTGTTAGTATGGTAAAGGTGAATCTAATTCTCATTGAAAGGAGATAAAAGAGTTTATATACAAGCTAGTAATTAAGCATGAGCTGTTAACTAAGGCTATATAGCTGTCACAATAACTAACTAGCTACCTGTCAAACTAATTGACACTAAGACTAATTGCTAATTAACATTACAAGATTAATTAAATACTACTTGTCTAACAACAACAGAAAGGAGGGTTGGATCAAAGAAGAAGACATAAAAGAAAAAAGAAGAGAAGACAAATCGTAGTAAGTGAGTTAACTCACGTTAGAGCTTTTGCAAATTTTGCATTGACTTAAATCACGCAGCGTGACTTAAATTACATTAGAGATTTTATAATAGTGTGGTGACTACCTATCTTAAGTCACGTACCATTTGAGTAATGAGCATAATTATGTGTGGTCATCCATATAAGGCGTGAAATCATCCACAAACACTTCACTCTTTCCGTTGAGAATATAAACCTCCATTTAATAAAGAAATTAACAAAATAAATTGAAGATAGTAAATATATAGAGATGGGAAAAAAGAATAATTAGTTTTACATGAAGAATTAATTGGGTCCAAATAAACATTATATGCATAAATATATTATTATATTAAGTTAATTGAGGCATTCCACTCCTAATTTTTTTCAATCACTACTTTTATCCATTTATCCAACCATTAGGATTTATAACTCATTTTGAAATAAGATTAAGACCATAAGCACAATATTTATAAAAACTTAGGTTCATACATAAACATAAATCGAGGTGGTTTTTTATTTAATGGATTCTTTGAATTTGTATATAAAAGGATACAGATCTAACTATATGAGGATTTGCACTAATGCGAAGAATCGATTAAATGAGAAGCTTCTTTGAATTTGTGTCGTATTTTGATTGATTAACTATGAAACATTTAATTGAATCCTTGTTTCAAACTATCAACTGACAATGGCTAGCTCTGAAGAATGGATACTCCAAACATGGAGAAGTACCGGTACCGGGTACACACTCGTACCGGGTACACGTATGACACTCATACTGGGTATAGTTTTAAAAACCGGCTCGAACCGGTCCGACCTGGATCCGGTGCCTATGCCAGTTCGAGCCATACATTGGATCGGTTATGTAAATAAACCGGTAGAAACCGATAAGACTCGCTAAAAACCGGATTAAACCGACAACTCGGCCGGTTTTCGGAGCCAACCCGGTTCAATTGTTTTTTATCATAATTATTTATTAATTAAATTCATTAATGATCCATAATGCTGTTTAATACCGTAAATGGTCAGACTTTTTTTCAGTTTAATGCTTTTTTTTTTTTGTTGAAAGATTCAGTTTAATGCTATTTAATATCAGAAACCATAAATATTTTGACTTTTAAACTTCGTAGAAAAAATCAGAATTTGAAAATGTTGGGGATTATGGGAATCGAACCACACACATCAAAAGGAATAAGTGGGAGCATACCACCACAACAATGAGTTGTTTTTTGTTTACAAATGAAATTTATTATATATATTTAAGTAGATAATATTTTTCTTTGATAGTAAGTATTTCATTATTAGATATATTATTTACACAAATTACAATAATAGTAATATCTAATATCTTATCATCTCCCCTAGAAAACATATACACATCAAAATATAACTATACATATTATATGTCAGTTTTTTTTTTTTTTTAAGCGACCGGGTCATTGGTTCAATCCGATTTAATCGGTTAATTACCTATAAATATTAAATCTTAAAATCGAGTCATCTAGCCGAATTATTCGGTTTAATCCGATTTAGTTATGCGGTTCAACCAGTGACTCAGTGGTTCGACCATTAACCCAATGACCCAGTACCCTTACCGAGTCGATGACCGAGCCGAGTTTTAAAACTATGGTACCGGGTACACGTATGGTATTCGTAACTTAGTACCGAACCGTACCTATTTTTATTTAGTTATTTCGTTGTAGTTGGTGCAGCAAAAATGTACGGGCGTTGAAAAAATAACCAAAATTACCTTGCTTCTGATGAAAGTAGCAGAGGGGAAACACGAAGAAAAAAAAAACTTCAAGCAACATAATGATAGAAATGTAGTAATTCACTTGAAAAATCTTTTTTTTTTTTTTGATGTTTTTACCCGTACCTTCATTTTTTAAAATTTGTCGTATTATGTACTGGTACCGGTACCCGTACCTATACATCATAGATGGCTAGAGTAAACCCAAATAACATCAAACGTTGTCAAGAAACAATTTATTTGAAAAAGAATACCCTGATCAAAGACAACAAAGTTGTAGATGAAACATAGGGTTGGAGACGCAGAGAGGTTGAAGATGAATGCGATGAGAGAGCGAGTTTAAGCGACAATCGTGTTTCCTAATGAGTGTGTGTAAGAGATTAATTATGTGATACGTAGGTTTTTTAATCCTATCACAATGGTAACCAATCATATTGGTGCATGAAAAACATATTTAAGTAGAATAGAATAACTTTATCATATCATGTCTCTTTATTCTACAAACCAAACGATCCCTTGAATATTGGTGCATGAAAAACATATTTAAGTAGAATAGAATAACTTTATCATATCATGTCTCTTTATTCTACAAACCAAACGATCCCTTCGTATCTTAAATTGTCCAAAACATATAAGTTATATTTTTTTATAACAAATAAGCGATGAGGCGTTCATAGATGGTTTTCTGGATTATGTCGAGGGGTGACAATTTGGAAAAATTTAATTCATGATTGGACATTTTATACTTCTAAAGAGGTTTTACTGTTCCCTTGGTGATTGAATGATTTGAATAATAAAATTAAATAGAAGATTTAAAACTTATGGTCAATAGAGGAAATAATACTCATCCCCAGGAAAAAATGTTTCTCTTAACATTCCTCATTGTATAACTACTTTGATTAATAATGAAAAGCTATAAGCTTCCTTTCTTCAAAAAAAAAAAGAGGAGATGACCAGTTACTTCAATGGTCACCATTACGAACTTGGAAGTATAGGAGGAAAGTACCGAGATGAGCACAAACTATATAGAGGGACTTTATGCTATGAGAGTAATATCATGGCACAAATCCCCACTAGAAAGTTTGCGTTATCTCTTTGCTTTTTAGCCAATTCTTCCCGATCCTAGTGGTAAGCATTGGATGTCATTATTTATTATTAGATGTTGGATTTAGATATTATCTTTTCGCTGTTTAGTTTATTGTCCCAACTCATTCTATCATAAAGGTTGTGATAAACCCAATCTAATCATGAATTCAACTCGTCCAAATTTGTGATTCACGTAAGGCATGAAATCATCTACAAACACTTCACTCTTCCCGTTGAAAATATAAACCTCCGTTTAATAAAGTAATTAACAAAAGAAGTTGAAGATAGTAAATATATAGAGATTGGAAAAAAAGAATTATAGTTTGACGGAAAGAAAATCAAGATTTTGTTTGCTTAGGAGCTGTATGCACCAATAGAACTTGTTGTTTTAGAACTATTTTGTCTGGTTTACTTAATGATAGGTACTATTTGATGCTATTTTTATTCGCAATGATAATGAAGTAAAAAAAAATATAGAAAATGAGCTTGGAACCCGATCTCCAATGCAAGAAAACAGTTTTGAAGAATGTAAAATATGAAAGAAGAGAAGGTAATAATCAATCTAATACGACTATTGAAGAATGTACATGTTCATGGGTTATGATGAAATGGTGGATGAAGTTTATGGAAGATATTGGTGGTAGAAAAATAATGGTGTAATTTAATTAAAGGAAGATGGGGGATTTTTTCTCATGAAAATATTGTTTTTAGAGGAGTGAGAGTTCTCTTTTTCTTACCCATTTTTTGGGTTTACTCTTTTCTCTGATCTTCTCTACATTTTTTCTTTGCTCCTATTTATACTCAAAATTAGGTTAAACTAGGAGCAACATGATAAATTGTACTGTGTTGGTGGTTATGAGATCAAAATTGTAGTAAGTGAAGAGGCAGTTTTCTTTGCTATTGTTGAATCAAAAATGGAAAACGAAAAGAGTAGATTGTAAAGAGAAATTAGAATGATACTGAAGATGGAAGTGATCCTTAGTTGGGAGATTTCATACTTTTTATTTTTATTTTTTATAAAACTATATTAATGATGGTGCTCTAATCTAAAGTAGGGAAAACCTTCAAACTTAAAGAACGGTTACAAATGTATTTACATTTATCTCCTTTTAAATGTACTAATAGTGCTCGAACCTAAAACTTTCGGGTATGATCTTACTTTTTACCACTAGATCAGACTCCAACTAAAATTAATTAAATTAGTGATTAACACATTTATATTTTAATGGCTTGTGCCTTCATTTCATATAACGTAGATATTTTAATACAAAGTTTAGAATTCTTTGAACAAGGTCGTTTTCATTAAGCATCTACCAACTCTCAACGACTCTCGAGTGTATTTCCTTGCCCTGCATTTGTTTTCTACCTCCCACGAGAGAAATAAGTCGTTTTCATAAGTACACACATAACATAAGATAAATTTGTCAAAAAAAAAAAAATTAAATTAAGAGCATAAAAATCAAGCGCAATATGTTTTAATAAATAAAAATCATGCGTGAATAACCATTTAGGTATTTAATGTGTGAGGCACAATGATCCTCGTGAGTTTAACTTAATTAATAAGAATAATGCATAATATATGCAACGTTCGAAGTTCAAACCTCAGTCACCACAAAAAAAATAAAATTGTGAGATACAATATATAAATTTTTTAATATATCAAAATTAAATAAAAGAATATAATAGTTAAATGTTTCTTTTGATTGTAATCTTATAGACTTTTTTATTAAGGAAATCTTATCGACTTATTAGCAAGAAAAAGGTAATCTTACAGACTTTGACTAATAAAAAAATATATTCAAGAATTAGGTTGACTATCTAATCTAAACACATGGTAATTTTAATTTGGATCACTTAAAGTATTGGTCCAACTTAGACCACTTTTTTTTCACCATTAGAAATTGTGATTCAAGTTGGACCTATACTTTCATGGGTGCAAACTAAACGGACCCCCTAAACACATATATAAGAATCAAAATAACTTATAAAATATCTATTTATAAATGTGATTGCAATTTCAATACATTCGAATCATATAGTGACAATGATTTGCACCTTCAAAATCGAAATTGTTTGTTACCCGAAAAATAGAGAAAGTGCACTTAGACATAGCATGTGGGTTCTAAGTATTCTTGGCACAAGCCAAACTTTACTTTTTGTTAGCTATTTGGTTTTTCCATTTGTGTGCAAACATGGTAAACACATTCGTTTTTTGTGTGCAAGTCAAATTAGTCTATTTATGCTCAACAAGGGAATTGGATCCTTTCCTATTCTTCTCTCTCTCTGTCTCTCTCTCTCTCAAAACATCATCTCTCTCTTAGCCTCACTCTCCGCATCAAAAACTCATTTTATATTGAAGAAAAAGAGATTAAGAGAGAGGTAGAAAGTTTAGAGATAGATGGAAAGGAAAATGGAAGAAGATGATCCAATTTGTTCATCAATCTTACATTTTATAATATTAGTTCTCTCATTTTCTATATCTCTTCATATTGCATTAATGCATTTTAGTCTTCTCATATTCAATTCACATGCATTTTAGTCTTCTCGTATTCCATTCACATATTGTTAGAATTAGAATACTTAAGAAAGGGCACATATGTTTTCATATTTAATATTTGAATAATAATTAATCATAAAAGGCTACAAATAAAATATTTAATCATAATAACCTCTGATCTTATAAAAATATGATTTCCACTTCATGTTGTAGAGATTGTACCTTGTTGAAGGATTTATCCAAAACCAATATTGTTCCTGCAAACTTTGTCCTTTCAGCTTTTTTCAACTTACGAGATTAGAGGCTTTAAGAGAGAATAGAAAACAATGCAATCTATATGTACCGAAAATCAAAGAGTGGCAATGTATTAAGCTTCTAAATTAAACACAGAAAAGTCCTTAATAGTTTTGAATCCAATGTGATTGAAATATAATACACAGAATTCTTGCCTTTTTATAAGCGTACGTAGAAATCAAATTTACCAAGAGTGAATTTAATTTTGGGTTACACTTCATGAGATATCAGCTCATCACTGGTAATAACTTTGTCTTATAATCTCTGTATCATTTGCCTTTGCGTTTTGTCCACTCGACAAGGGGGCAAAATATTAGGATACCCTTGCACAGTTGCACAAAGGATAGCTCATTGAGGCTATTCATGAAAAGTTTTACAATAAGACAATCAACTTTATAATAAGACAATCAAGACGTATAAAACAAGGACATCTTTAGGATTAGATGTGTCGTGATGTCCGACGTCGGTTTCTGACAAGTATCCTAAATAAATTTGTTTTCTTTTTTACTTGAACACTCTTTGCACCGCTGTCTGACACATGTATAACACCTATATGAGACGTGTCAGATAACTCCGATAAATGTTTGAATTTTTTTCCGCTCTAGACATGGTAGATTCAAGAGTTAAAGATGTTTAAAAATTGTTGATCAACGAGGGGTTATAATTTTTTTTTAAGGAACGAGGGGTTATAGTTATAGACATTAAATTTGATTAGAACGTTTTTAAATTTTTTCTATAGTAGATAAATAAATAAATTTCAAATATTGTTGCACCTTGTTATGCAACTTTTTTTTAATGAAATAAATTGTCCAATTTAGATTTTTTATAAGTAAATTAATATATAGGTAGCGATGTTGGTGTCCCATTTTTTTTACATCAGCGATATCAACATGTCTGTATATATCAGTGCCATGTTAGAGTCCATGCTTCAGAGCTCAAAACCCCTTATAAAAAAGACAGAGATATAATTATGAGAAAACAGGATAAGAAGGGATGAATAATTTTTAAGGACTTTGAGAAAATGAGAGAAACATGTACTAAGAGCATTCACAATTGCACTCCACTAATAGAGGTTTCTTAAATGGACCACACATGTACATATCATTTATTTATAATTTTTTAATTAAACATCTATTAAGAACTCAATGACTCCAATGGCAATACACTAATAAAGACTCCAATGAAAAGTACTTAAATAGGTTCCACTAACTTTACATCATTATACAAAAATAATTTATTTATTAAATTATAAATTATCTCATAATATTTAATTAAAATCTTTAACATAAATATTTATTCGTATGAACTTAAATTTCTGCAACATTTTAATAAATTGAAGGCTTAAATGCACTTTTGGTCCCCTATTTTAACTTAATCGAAACTTTAGTCCCTCCATTGTCAATCTCATTAGTGACATAGCATGTGTGTGTTGTTTTTCTCATTTTCCATGTCATTAATAATTTTTTTAATAATGATAATTAATTTTATACGTAATAAAAACTAATTGATTAATTATTAGAAAAATTGAATTAAATTATAAAAAGGAAGGGAATCATATTGAATGAACCATAAACCCTAAACTTTACGATCTCAATATTCACTCATCCTCCTTTCTTCTATAATCAGGGTTCATGAATGAATACTGGGAATTTTATAATTAGGGTTCATGGTTCATTCAATATGATCCTTTCTTTTTTATAATTTAATTCAATTTATTTTTTTAATAATTAATCAATCAATTAGTTTTTATTATGTTTATAATTAATTATCATTATTAGAAAATAACTATTAATAAATAGATAAAATATTACTTATTTTACAAGTGGAACAAACTAATACATATTTTATTTTTTCTTTTAAACATGATACCCGTTAGTTGTCCAAGAGAGAAAGGGTCCTTATATAGTTGTATGTTGTCTAATAGGGACTCATTTTTTCTTCCTTCAATGGAGGGTCCTTAACAGGGAGTGGTCTTTGTTAAGTAAGGACCCCCCATTGAAGATGCTCTAACATATTGTCAACTATATGTTTACACAAAGCAAGAATGAAAAGCCTACGGTAAAAAGCCAACGGTTATAAATAAATGACATAAAAAAAGCCAATGTAAATTGCAATTGAAAAGTAAATGTACAATGACTATTTTAATAAAAAGTATTGTGGAATCCACTTAAAAATAAAATGCTTTGGTGAAACCCAAGACGTTAGAAGACCCCAAAAAAATTCCTCAATGAGGTACCTATTAGGTACACTTCACCATTGGGGATATGGTCTTATGTCCAATTTGATGATCCTTATGACCTAGTTCTACTTGAGGGACACTTTCTTACTTTAGTCAAAACTCATTTCTATATCATCCAATCAAATGCATAGAAGTGCTTTTTTGGGTAATTTTTAAAGCAACTCTTGTGAACACTAGTAGGTTAGTAATTTTTATGCGAACCTCATTGATAACACAAACCATACCTATTGTTCTTACTTCTTTAGTCGGATCCAAAAAAAAAAAAACTTATGAAAAAGATTCTGACCTGAAAGTAAATTGAATATATATAAATAAAATGATACAAAACTAACATAAATTGTGCACAAGATGGATCATGTGCAAACTTCATAACAGAAGTATGATCAGCACACAATTCAGGACCTTCTCCCTTCATCCCCATTCTTCCTTCTTCTTGCCAAGATGAACAACTCATGATACCATAAAGAAACCTAAGAACACCAACCTACTGCTGTTTCTTGAGAGACTGGGAAGATTGTTGATCATCAGTTGTAGACTGCTTTATACTAGCTTTGGCCTCGGCAAGAAATTTGGGATCAGGCTCGTGTTTATCAGCTGGTTCTCTCATTGCCAAATATATGTAAAATGCAATGACCATGTTCACAGATATGACAGCTAGAAATCCGCTTACTAGTGTCATAGAGTAAGGGGACAAATTGGATGTTCCTGTTACAGAAAAGGAAACACATTAAGGTAGTTTCAAAACTTCCATTGGTTTTTATGATGCGGCATAATCTGAGGAGAATGATGAGATTCGTTATGTCCAGGCAGATAGGGTGAAGCGCTCAAAAAAGAAGATAAATAGAAACTCAAAAGTTGAATATCATTTAGAGGCCAGTCCAGATAGAAAAGAGAATATAGATTCTGCAGTGATTTACCTAAAGACTTATGCAGCATTTTGAAGTACTGACTTAAAGCAGTGATTGCAGAAGCATAGACAAAGTGACAAACTACTATTTTGAACTGTGTGCAATGATTGCCATAAATTTCTTTGGCACCTTAATATTTGAGATTAGACATTTATGCGATATCCAGGTTCATAATCATTTTCATCTGTCATGTGAAAATAACAGCAAACACATTCATTGAAAGAAAAATCATTTAATCTTTTTTGGCATATGACAAAAACAACACATTCTTGGTGACAATGGGGTGTGAATGACATGCTTAGTCCAACAATACCACATGTAAGGATGCATGAAAACAGATCCATCGTTTGATTGATTCTATGCAAATAAATCAAAAAGAAAAAATACGCAAAAGAGAGAGCAGCACCATTTAGACACACAACAACCATCTCAAAATAAATAAATAACAGAATGCTAAAAATTAACTACATATTAGAAATTATTCTTGAGACCACAAGTAGGAGATTTGTGGTTAGTGTAATGTCAGTATATATTGCAATGATCTAAAGTATAAACCACTTACTCGGAGAATGATCTAAATTATTCTTATGATATAAAGTATAAACTTTAGCATGTTTAACTACATCGGAAGCAGTAAATCACATTCCTTTATAATGGTATATACCATATATCAGGGCCAAATATCCATTTCCTCGGAGGCATGATACATGTATTTTGTTATGTGTATTCAGACCAAATTTTAAAGATGGTTCAACAAAACACATTCTAAGTTAGTCAGTGTTGAAACAATAACTTTTATCACCAGTTGTTAAAAGTTCTCATTATCAGTTTCTGACAGTTAAAAATAGAAAGATACCATCTCTTCGACAACGAAACAAAAAAACGAGCAACAAAGTTTGCTTTGATAACAATACAAGACAATGTTAACACATATCTTTCCACTTAAAGGTGTTTCACTAGGTCTGCCAATCAAAGTTAACAGTGAGAAAATATCAAGCACGCAAATTAGAGTACAAGTCAATACCCATTGCAGAACACACACAAACTCACAAAAAGCATAAGTATTCCAGAATCTTACCAGGAAGCAGATCATGGTTGAAAGCATATAATATTGCAATAGGGATTGCCCACATGAACAGTGATGCAATGAAAAACTTCTGAACAACACTCATCTTTACCTACAAACCCTGAAAATAAATATATAGAAACCAGATTAATAACACAGAAACAGTAAAAAGTAGCTTAGATTTAAAAGTAAAACCACATTAATTATGAGTATCGTTCTTAGTCTACAGCAGTCATATTAAGTATTTGTACAGATTGTTATGTTTGTTACCGTTGTAACTGAGTATGCCAGGTCAGCATATTCTGTTAAGTTATTTAGATTACAGTTAGTTTAGTTAGCTTGAGCCTCTTAGGGCTCAACCCCTATATAGTACAAAGTGAGCTTTATTATGTTAATTCAATTGAACATTTTCAGACTTTTCATAGATCAAAGCGCTCTCTCTTCCTGGACTGTTTTCTTTTATTGCTTCATTTCTAACATGGTATCTAGAGCCTTTTATTAGGCCCGAAATCCACAGTTATGGTCGAGTACTCCAATGACAAAAAGAAAAAGGGCAACCCGGTGCACTAAAGCTCCCGCATACACAGGGTCCGGGAAGGGGTCCCACCATTACTCCAATGACAAAAACATCCTCTAAAAATACAATTATTCTCGGTGCCACCGCACCATCTTCTCTGGCACCGGTGAACTTCACTCACACAATCTCTGTCAAGCTAGACAACAAAAATCATGATATGGAAACAGCAGGTTGAGGCAATTATCAAGGCACGCGGACAATGTATGGTATGGTCTACTCAGAGACAGAGAAACCTCCCTTTTTTGTGTTCTAAAGTTCTGGTATGGTATGGTCTACTCTTTGGACTAGGATTCAACTCGGCAGAGTTAGGTTCAGCTCATCAAAGTTGGATTCGTTCATGTTTTTTGGTTAGTGACTTTGTTTATGTTACGAGCTATAAGGTATGTGATTCTGCCCGAATTGAATTCTAGTTCAAGGAGGCAACCCTCCGAGGATTGTTCATGTTTTTTGGTTAGTGATTTTATTTATATTACGAGCTGTGTGATTCTGCCTGAGTTTACACAAACAATTTTATAAGCAATTTAACTCGAAATTAACACCTATAGTTTTCACAACCCTGCTTCCATTGGCTTATCTAATTTTTCCATCAACCACCAAAACTATACTTGCAGAGAGTACAATAATCGTATTTAGGGTTTAGACTGTTTATGAGATGCCCTGAGAGTGCTCTCAAGGTTAGTATTTATAGCCGTAGTTTTGGGCTCGTTTAGTGCGTTAACTTAGGCATTAAGTTACTAGGAATGAGATAAGCACTGAGGCTTCCAGCTGCTTCTAGAAGGCTTCTATGGTGGTGAGGTGACTTCATAGCTCTGTTATCAAAGCGGAAACGCGGCGCGGCGCGGCCACCCCAAAAATTGACGCGGTGCGGTATGCGGGCGCGACGCGGGAGCTATTTCATGACGCGGACAGTAATATATTTAATACTAAAATACTATAATGTTGAGAGAAAAAAATACTAAAACAACTTAAATATTACTCAAAATTCATAATGTATTCATGATTTGAAATAAAACATGTCTTATGCAATTACACATGCCATTACTAAAAAAAAACTGTCAATATAACCAGTGGCGGAGCCAGACAAAAAAGTTTGGGGTGGCCGCCATCCCGCCATCAAAATAAAATAAAATATATGATTTAAATTGACTATATATAATGAAGAATGATTTAAATTGACATACTGTTTATGCATAATATGAAACAACACAATCCCACTACAAATCTACAATGAATTATTCAAACATTCTCCTTTACAAAGCATTTAGTCAATTGAAACATTAGTTTGGACAGAAGATAAATAGTTTGGACAACACATGTAAATGTTGAAAAGAATTAAAATAAAATAAAAACTCTTAGAATTAAAACATTGATAACGAAAAGAAGAATTAGGATGAAAAGATCAAGTAAAAGAAGAATTAACATGTCATTGAAATTTGTAAATGAGAATAGAGGAAGGGTAGCGAATCATATTGGAAATACCTGTCAGAGTTATCGATTGCGAGTTCGACGTCTGACGATGGGAGTGAAATGCGAGCTAAAGGCGGCTGCGACTGGAAGGGAGCTTCAGACTGATTAACTCAACTCACTCACAAAAATGTCACGAAGAATAATTAATTTTTTTTACGAACAAATTCAGTAACTATCACATAATCACTTTCTCCCTCTAACAGATTCATTTTTAATCACTTTTTAATTTTACTTCTTATAAATAAAAACACTTTAATTTGATTATTATAACTTATATAATTGAATATAGTTTTTAAAAAATAAAAAAGAAAACCAAAAACGAAAAAAATAAATAAAAAAATGAATGAAGGTTTCACAAAGAAGTTTGAAAAGATTTCACAAACAAAAGAGAAGTTGAAAAAAAAAACAAAAAAGATTGAAAATAAATCAGAAAACAAAAACGAAAAAAATAAAATAAAATAAGTTGAATGGAGAAAGAAAGAACAAACCTGATGAAGATCAGAGCAGGAGCAACTGTTTTGTTGTTGTTGACTTGGATGATGGAGCTGTGTTGTTGTTCTCTTCTCTGTGTACGATGGATGAATGGAATTGGAGAACAGAGAAGAGCGGCCGTTTCTCTTTCTGTACGATTGAATTGGAGTAGAAAAACAGGGTTTGAAAAATGACGAAAATGACCCTCCAAACGGTTCTTAAGTGAGGGGCAGTTTCGTATTTTCTCTACGACCCAGGAAAGCGGGCGATTTGACCCGCAATTGATCCGCTCCGCGTCGCAGAAACTCGTCCGCGATACCCGCTATCCACAAACGCGTGAATCGATAGCGTTGTGACGCGCCCCTTTGATTTTGGCCGCTCCGCGCCGGGAGCAGCCGCGTTTGACAACAGAGGATGATTCTATCCTCGTCCTCTAATTTCAAACAAAAATCCTATGTTTACTAAATCCAAAATCTAAAATCTTAAAGCTAAAGCTTTACTAACTCAAATTGAGTCATCTAATGTAAAACATGACTTGCCTCACCCTTGGTAGCTCACTGCAATGCAAGAAGAATCCCTCCTCACACTCCACACACAAACCATTAAAAGCAACAGATTTAAACACAAATCAACAAGAAACTTAGGCCCCCTTGTTTACTTTGTGACTGGCTTATTTTTTAGCTTATAAAGAATAGTTTATGCAAATAAATAAGCTTTTACGTTAACTCATAAACTCTCACTAACAAAAATCGTTTCTTCCTAACTGTTTTTTCATAAACTACCTTGACAAGTTGATTATTTGCATAAGCTAAAAAAAATGCCAATCCAAACAGGCCCTAAAAAGAATCAGATCCTAACCTTTGCTATAATTGAAGATAACCGAAAAAAACAGATCCTATTAACAAAATTGTATGTATTTCTACAAATTAAAAGCTAACTTAAACAAAAACAACTACACTAATAGCTAATTTAACAGATCCTAACGGTGAATCGATTCAAATATATAACTATAAATCAAAATTTGACAACTACAATTACTAGCAATATGATTATAATTCTATCATGAGCTTTCAGCAACGTAATTTGAAACATTGGCATGAGAATATGAATAAAGAAGTTGATAAATCTTTGTTGGAGAAGATTAAAAAGCTTACTAGATCGGTGGTTGTGTGCGTCGCTGCCGGTGGTGGTTTGGGAAACAGCAGTTGAGAGGTTACGGGTGGCCGGATTTGTACGGCGGCGGCGGTGCGATTACGGCGATGGTGTTTTGGAAGAAAGTGAGAGTCGAGAGCGTAGAGAAGAAGAAGAAGGAACCGATATGGCTTCGATTTTGAAAATAAGTTATTTTTTCCAAAATTTTATGCCAATTGGGATTTTAAATCAAAAAATCAAATTTGTTTGTTCTAAGGATCAAAAAATCAAATTAGTAATTAGTTGGACTCAATGTTGGATTAATTTAATTTAATTTTACCTATCTTATATTCGGGTTTTAAGCTTAACACTTAAATACATATTTTATCTTGGAGTTTAAATCTCGACTCTTATATTTAAGGGAATGAATTTGAATAAATATTATTATTTCATCTAGCTATCAAAAACAATCTTTTCTATCATATACATCTGATCAAATTATGTAACTGTTTGTGAAAATATTGTATGAATTAAATTATAACATATCTCTTTCAAATTTATTTTAATTTTTATAACCCCGATTTTAATTCAATTATTTTATTATTCCAACTTTATTTTATTTTATTAGAAATAATAAATCACTTCACTTCAGAAGAAATAAAAAAAAAATCACAATCTACCTTAAAATGATAATTTGGATAATTTGGAAAACTTGACATCTTTCAGGCTTGCCATGCCTGTTTATGTCATGCTTAACAACTTTTTATATAATTGATGAGATGTGGATGATGAAAAAGAAAAAAGAAATATTGATGAGTCAAGTTAACTCGCTCACTCAAGTTGACTTGAGGCGAAGTGGGAGTTTAGACTATACCACTTAAGTTGATTCATCCCGCTTGACAGATTAATCGTAAGTTGGACCAAAATGGGGATGGGTGGCCAATTTCACCACTCCTAAATGAACCATCAAACAAAACTATAATTTATAATTTATAATCTTGCAATATTTGTTTTTTGACAAAATTACTATAAATGGATTTTAGTAACATTTTAAAAAGTGGTGGAGTGTCGTGCATTATTACTTGATGTTATTTTGTAGGTTGATTCAATGAGATATGTGATAATAGTGTTTGGATCCTATCAATGGTTATTATTTTAGAGGTGTTTATCATTTTTTATCGAAGGTGGGGTAGTTTGTGTATTCGGTAGTATCATATTTAATTTGGTATAAGCAAATTCCACTTAAAATCTCTTTATTTGCTTGACGCCTTTTTCGCAACCACATCCCAACCAAAGATAACTTTTTCCGTTGAGGTATATTCTCCATGAGGAATCTTAATTTGGTGGCCTTGTTTTTTGTTGTTTGGATTGTAATTTTATTGTGAACTTTGTGCGTCTTGATTGGACTCGACGCATGTTTTGTGAGTAATACAAATTAATTTTGGCTTGTTTAAAAAAACATTTTAAAAAGTGTAAACCATCAAACCATATTCATATGTTAATTAAAGATTTAAATTTAATAGTGACAATAGTGACATAATAACCAAATGAGATAAGAGAAAAGTCAGCGAAAAACTTAACAAGAAAAACACAAAGATAGTTTCACCTATTCATAAAAGAAACATGAATCCCCCAATGACCTCCCCAAAAACTACTTTCTTTATGGAAGAGAATTTAATATGACAACAAATTGCTAAACACACATTTGTTTGGTGAAACATGTATATAATATGGTGGTTGGTGAAACATGTATAGTATTAAGTAATTAGGAAGCATTATGTTACTAGTTTCAACATGTAACTATATATTGTTGCATGCAAGAATGAAATAATGCAACACAAAACTAAGCTCTAAAAAAATGACTTATGTTAGGCTTGCTCCTTTGGTTGTCTTCTTGTTTGCCACATTATGTATGTATTTCAACTAAACTTCTCATCAACACATACCATGTTTATATTTTTTTTATTTATAGTTTAGAACTCATGAGAAATTTAATTCCAAACTTCTCCCAATTACTACTTACATATAAAATCATTCACCAATTTTCTCACAAAATTTTGCCATAATCAAATTAGTTAGAATTTTTCTCTCTCACAAACTTATCACTAATTTTATTGTTTAATGGTATGTGCATTGTTTCTACCCTAATTGTCTTTGCTTTTTACAGTGATGTTTCTGATGAAGAAGGTAGGAGCAGATGAATGTTGGGGTCCTTGTTCGGTACTTCAGACGCCGCCATGTCCCCTTTCAAAGTGTTATTGCATCCCTCTTTTTTTAGTTGTAGGTTACTGCTCGCATGCATCATCCCCAACTGTTATGAAGATGGTTGAGGAACATCCTAACTTATGTCAGTCTCATGCTGATTGCACGAAGAAAGGAAGTGGGAGTTTTTGCGCTCGTTATCCTAATCTTGATATCGAATATGGATGGTGTTTTGCCTCTAACTCTAAAGCACAAGAAGTATTCTTCGAAATTTTTTCTAACTATGAATTCATATAAGGCTACACAAAGTTACACATACTGCATACTCCTTCCGTCCCAAATTATAAGTCTATTTAAAAAGATTTTGTTATAAATTATAAGTCACTTTATAATATCAATAAAATATTCTATATATCCATCCACACTACCAAAAAAAAAAAATCTACATATCCACCACGACTACAATAAATGTTCTATGTGCATGTATGTGCTTGTATAATATATGTAGTTACTTTGCAAGCAGTGTGATGCTGCTCTTCTAGATCTACTTAATATGATAAAGTTTGGTCTGGTTTTAAAAGCCCTTGTTAGTGTCCTTTGAATTTTATAAAATTAAATTAATTTTTGTTTGAGGAAAAGACAGTTTTTTAAAGTATATTATTTAAACAACCATTTTAAGATAACAAATGAAACAACAAAAAATATATAAAGAAATATATGTATTAACATGAAAATAAAAGCAATAGAAAGAAAATAAAAATATAATAATACTATAAGAGAAGTGGTTTTAAAACTGTTAAAATGGTTATACAAATATTATTATTTTTCTTCATGTTTTTAATTCCTAAGAATAAGAAAATTTGTTTAATTAGAGTTAAAAAAACTGCACACCAACAAACGTGCCATTGTAATATGGAAAATGCTAACGGGTGTCCAGGGCACTAGTTAAAATATTAAAAAAGAAAATTATATAGTAAGAATTATTGCATTGAAAATTGTATAATCAATTCATAAAAAGTCAAAAAAGTTTTATTTCTTAGTAATAACTTCCTTTTTTAATATCCTTAATCAGTCATCCGGTGGCACCGATTAGCATGACCCTTATAATATAGCCACATTTAACTTATTGTATTCTACTCCCTCCATCTCTAAATAATAGTCGTTTAAGATTGATGCATGGTTATTAAGAAAATGATTAATTATGTTGATTTTGATGGTAAAATTAATATCATTTACTAAAACGCCCTTATTAATTGTAGTTAGTGGAGTAGTTAAGTTGGATGAAGTTCGATAAATAAGGGTATTATAATGGAAAAAAAATAATAAATGTTGCATTGATATTATAAAGTGACAATTATTTTGAGAAAAAGAAAAATGGGTAAAAAGATAATTATTGTGAGACGGAGTGAGTATATAATATATTATCAATCAATCTACGTAGCTCAACTCAATTATTAGAGACATTACATTATATAGGTATGGGTTGGAGTTCGAACCCCAAACACCTTACTTGTTCATCGTAATTAATACTTCATCCAGTCCTATTTACAAGAAACAATTTACTTTTTAGATACATTAAATAATTCATGTATTTGGTTTAGGTTCTTGACTAGATACATACATTATTCAATGTATCTAAAAAGTTAACCTTATTATATAAATAGAATCGGATGGAGTATATATATATTATCAATCATGTGTGGCAAATGACAAGATTCTCACATCACATATAGACAACAAGTATACATTGACATGGTGACTACCCTTAGATATCCTTGATTGAGTACCCTTTGAGTTTGTTTGGGTATATATATATCCATCATTTAATCGGTCAATTTCATGTCATATTTTTACATTAATTTATTTTAAAAGTAAATTTAAATTTTTAATGATTATTTTTACAAATATCGATACACAATCAAATTTTAAGATATCTAAGAATTAAATTCTCTTTTTCCTTAAAAAAAAAATTTAATTATATTTTTCAAAGAAGATATCTTAGATAGCTATCTAAGAATTTATGACATACTTTATATTGGCATTTTGTATATATGTGAGTCATAAATAAAGGCCAAGACGCCAAAGACAAAAATCACAACAAGATCTTGCATAAAATGAAATTATCATCTGATTATTCAATAAACTAAACAACACCTTCACAATAATGCCTCGTGACTCATGCAATATTTGACAACGAATATTTTAATCTGGACCCATAGATTATAATTGGAAGCAAACACATTATGATCAAATTGTAAACTTTTATTTTAGTCTTAATCATCCGGGTCTTGGGAAATTAATAGGGACAAGAACTCAAAATTTAACCAAAGATATATAAACAGTTTTAGATATCGATAGAAATTAGTTTCTTTCAAATGATTGGTATTTATGCTATTTTTTTACAAAATTAATAAACTCACATTATATGATTGATAAGCTAATTAGAATTAGAAAAAAGAGAAGTGTTATTGTGCACGACAATATTCACCACACAACCCGCACGACATGTTATTTGGCATAACCTCATTGCTTAAATAAATTTTAATTAAAATGCAGCAACAACAACTAAGTCTTATCCCACTAAGTAAGGTATGCTATAGATCTAAATAAATTTTAATTGAAATAAATGAATAAGATCTGAAATTGTGCGCTCATATAATATGTTGTTGTGTGGATTCCACGACAAATTGTTGTCGTGCTCATTAGCATTTGTGTTAAGAAAAATGATTGATAATAAATAATAAATGCAATTGGATATTAAGTATAATGATCGGCTCAACTAACAAACACAAACATTCTTTTACATATATAAACAACCACATTTACTTATCGTCTCATAAACTTTATTGTATACTTTTAGCCAACATAAAGTTAATAACATTTTTGAATTTTACATCCAAACTTAATTAACAGCATTTCTTAATTAATTGGTGAAACAAGCAATAACATCATTAGGCTCAATAGGATCAACAAGAAATTCATGTGGCAAATCCTTAATACCCATAAGATAAAATGTGTAAAATAGCTTAAATGGAAACACAATTTGATGAAGCTTAACTTGACCATAAACACCTTCAAATATTCCAGTTCCACCAGTTACAACCAAGTAAGTATCCTCATAAGTTAAATAAGAACCTTGTACATAAATATGACCATAGTCTCCAAAATAAAAACTGTATATTGCTTCATATATGTCCCCTTTTTTCTCTGCTTTGTTTTGAATTAAAACACATATTCCAGCTGTTATTCCCACCCTCTTTTGTAAGCATCCTGAGTACAACTGCACATTCCACACCCCCAAAAATAAAAAATAAAAATACTTTATCATAATTTCTAATTTTTAGTTTTTTTTTTTTTTTTTTAAATTTACTTCAATAAAGCATACATGCACTGACGAATCCAAAAATTTTAATAAGTGGGGTTCAAGTCATATCATCAATAATACAAGTTTCCCTCAAAAAAAAAAAAAAACACAATAATACAAGTTGTTATTTGTACAAAATTAGATTTTTTTTGTGGTGTCCGGCGTCTGAACCCACGACCTTTACATATATTATGTATTGTCCATGTTAACTGAGTTAAGCTCACGAGTAGGGATGGCAATGGGTACCCAATGGGTAAGGTACTATAGTATCCATCCCCATACCCGCGTTTGTAAAAAATGCCCGTACCCGTACCCGTACCCTCGTGGGCAACATCTTTAGTGCCCTTCCCCATACCTTATGGGCACTTAAATGTCCATACCCGCACTTTAGCCATGGAAAGATAATAAAAAACACCACACTTGAAATAAAACTATGATCTAAATTTTTTTAAATCAACTTACGAAATAATATGAATCGTAATATTTAACCAAATAAAAAAACATCCAAATTATTTCCGGAAAGAAAAAAAAATTGATACCTTACATCAGTTATACGTTAAAAAGTTGTAGTTGCATGTTAAAATCATAATAAATTGTTACTAAAGTTTTTATTAATCTGTTTTAGGTGTAAGGTTAGGCTTAAATAGTTAAATTTATTAATTAATTGTACACCAAAAATAAATAAATTATTTATAATATTATATAAATACATATATGCGGGTTGCGAAGCTGGGTAGTACAGTGCCCTTATCCATATAAATTTGCGGGTAATTACTCATACCCAAGTCCGGATCCATAAAAACGGGGTTTTACCTACCCATAGCGGGTATTTTTTGCGGATGCCCATAGAATCTGGATCCAATTACCATCCCTACTCATGAGGACACAGAGTTAGATTCTTGCCACTGACGAGACGCCTTATAAATACTAGCAATATTTACTTCTTATTTTTCACGGGACTAACAATATTTACTTTTTAGCCCTTAAAAAACAATATTTACTTTTCTTATATGGATCCCAACAATATTTACGTTTTCTTATATTTAAAATAAACTTTTTTGTTGTCAAATAGAAATTTTAAAAAATAACTTTTGGGTTTTAATTCGTGTCATAATTGTGCAGCAGATTATGTATGACTATGAGCCACGAGGACTTCTCAAAAAAAATATATGAGCCACGAGGCAAGCTTTTTTTTTTTTGTATGGATCACCATGAGTCACACTTATATTTTATATAAATTTATTTATATTCAAGTAAATTGAAATAAACAAAAAATCAACTATAAGTGCATCCTTGAATTAAGATTGAGTATCTCAAAATCACAACATGCAAACATAAATTTGACAAAGATTACTTTTCGCAATTAACAAAATCATGGTGTCAATGCGATTTGTCAAACTCTTTGTTTTAGAATATGTACTAACTTAAAACTTAAAAATAAGTTTTACCCAAAATTGAAAAAAGAAACTTTAAAGTTTAAACCCAAAATTGCAACTAGTAATAAAAGCTCTAAAAAATATTTATTACACAATGTGATTATTTAGACAAAAAAATAAAGACCAAAATAGTGATATAACCGACTCACCTTGTTGCTAAAGGGAACTAGATCATTAAGTGTGTTGACATTTTTTTGACTCAACCTAAGATAAGCAGGGCTTCCACGATCTTTTTCATTGATCTCATAAACACTAAGTTCTTGCACTTTGACTACAAATTAAGCAAAAAAAATAAATTTTCAAAGGGTCAACATAGATATTATTAACAAGCAAGTTCCATAGTTCCTTAACAAACAAACAAACAAGAAAGAAAGATGTTAGGAGTGAACCTGAGTTAGATGATTGATAAGCTTGGCTTTTGCAAATGAAAGACTTGTTTGATTGGTAAGAGTTTAATGATGAGGTATTAATGTTTAGGTTGAGTGTTGGTGTAGTGAGTGAAGAGAATGGTAAGATAGTAGATTTGGATGAGATGTTTAGTTGTGATGATTTTGTATTGGAAGGTTTGGTATAGAAAGAAGAAATTGTTCTCAAAGAAAAGGATGAAGAAGACATAACTTTTTATGATGAGAAAGTGGAAAAGTGAGGGGATGTTACTAGTAATGGTGTTATATATATAACCATAAGAAGGGAGCTGGTATTGCATGTCACAAAACTAAATGCATAAACTAAACACAATAATAAAGATCAATAAAAAAGAACTTATTAACATTAGAGAAAGTGTATCTTTAATGTGTTTGTGTGTGCCTAATCAATATGTATGACCAAACAATACTTACTATCCGTTCCCATTATCATCCCTAGGTGGAGCAATAAATCTCAAATTCATTATTTCATATTAAGGCTTATCTCTTACTCCCTCTGGTCACTATTATAAACACAAATCAATTTTTTAGGTTCATTCATTAAATGTTGTATTTAGTTTATATTATTGAGCAAATACATTATTTATTTAATAAATTTTAAAAGTTGACTTTTGCTTATAATAGTGACCGGAGACAGTATGTCAGGACATATAAATTGTCAATTTTTCAATTTATATACTCTTGTTTCATTTTTCTTTTTCTGGTTGTGCTGAATTCTAATCAATGTGAATTGAATCGGTGATTTTTTTTTTTAAAGAAAAAAATGTGTAAATATTTATTGGAAAATTTTAAAGAATATCCTGGGAGGACATTGGGTAAGAAAATAATAATAGAAATATATTAAAGGTTAAAATGGAAATTCAAAGTAACTTTTATATTGAAAATACAACTTTTGAAACTTTTAATGCATTGAATGTATAATTTCCAAAAATTTTCCCTATATTTAGCCTTTTAACTTATGCCCCAAGTACACAAGTTAGCATTTTTCACTGTTAAAAAAGTGGTAAAAAGTGATGAATTCAACTTCTCAAAAATTTAACAGTTGTAAATTCCAATACAAACCTATTAGCATGATCTTTAAAAGTTGTAAATTTAAAAATTGTTAATTTCAAGTGTCAAATTTGTTAGCATGACCTTTATTTATTTTGACCAAAAGTAAGGTTTACTTGTTATGTTTTTCCCTTTTTTTAGGTATGTTTTTCCATGTTTTTTTTTTAAAAATGTTTTTTGTGTTGTTCTTAACTTTAAATATTTTTTATGATTGCAAAAAAAGAAAATGATTTTTGTTAGAAAATGCTTATTGCCGAGATTGGCAACAAGAAGGGGGTTTAGGGGAATATGGTCGAGTTTGCCTCCAAAAAGGTTCAAATTTTCTCTTGACAAGCAATTTTTGGTAGACTCAATCAAATTTATCTAGAAGAGGAGTTTTAGTGGGTGGTGTTTGTTCGGATTATGTGTGGTGTATGGGGGATTCGAGAGATGGAGGATCACTTGTTTTGTAGATGTAACTTTGTTGCGGAAATTTGGTATTCAATTTATAAATGGATATGAACATGGGTCATTCTATTCAAAAATGTGGTATCCCTCCTAGATTATTTTTATCTTCTTCTTCTTTATTAAAACTGGACTGAATGTTTCCGTGTAGTCACAAACAACCAGGGTGTTTCCGTGTAGTCGTGCCTTGTAACGATCAATGGAGCCATCCTGATTTCGTTTGATACAAAAAACCCATTTACACCCAACCAAATTCTGAGCAGAGGACCGATTAACAAGATCCCATGTGTTATTGTTGTGTAAGGCATTAAATTCAGCTTGCATGGCCGAGCGCCAATCAGGGTCACGAAGGGCTTGAGTCATATTGTTGGGTTCGATGGGAAATAAGGGGCGAACATGAAGGTTAAGCTTTTTGATGGGTTTAACAATGTTGTTTTGAGACCGGGTGATTATCCCATCGACGTTGGATTACCAGTTTTTGTGTGGGCGAGGAGTGGGTGGGGGCGGTGCTGGAGGCATTGGCGATGTAGTGATGTGGGCCAATTCATTGGATGTTGAGGACGTGGGCGAGGACATTTGAATGTTTTGGGCGACCTCATTGGAGTTTGGTGAAGAGGGTGAAGATGATTGAGTGGGTTGGTCGAGCTCATTGGAAGTTTATGAAGAGGGCGACTGTTGTTGAGTGGTGTGGAAGACGTCATTGGCCATTGGTGATGATGGCGCAGACGAGTGAGTTATCTGAGCGAGTTCATTTGGGATTGGAGTTGTGATGAGTAAAACCGCAAGTGCACGGTTCTACCGAAGTAGTAATAAAAGTAAATTGTTTCGACAGGGAGTTATGAATTCAATTAACTTTCAATAATGATTAGAAAAGAGTTTTAGTTGAAAAGTTTGGATTTTGTTTTTAAAAAGAAATAACAATAATAATAAAAAGGTGCCTTAAGATCATTGGTCCGTCATGATGACAAATCCTTCACAAACCAAACCTTTAAACCTAGAACTTTATGTTATACCTATTTTCTAAATACAAGTTTCTCTTTAGTCTATCACATCTCCTTTCGGTCTCAATGAGTGTGTTCCTCTAGCAACCACACCTATTTTCATGGTTGATTGCTATTAGAATCCTTGAAGTTCAAAACTTTATATGTCTCAAGGTTTGCTAGACTATTTTCATGTTTCGCAATCCTTGTCTAAATTCACTTGTGCGAATACCAAAACTCCACTTTCGTTTTACGAATTGATATTTGATATGATGAATTAACAATTACTAACCCTCCACTTTCGCTTCTACAGTTTGATAATTGTTAATTCATATTAAAACGGTGAATTTAGATTAGAAATTAGGGTTACATAAAATTAGGGTTTAAGGCTTGGTTTGATTAGGATTATGTCATTTGACTTATCCAACAATCCCAAGACAAGAAGAGTCTACTCACTCACGTTCATTGTAGACATAGAAGAGAAAAAGAAGAAGAAGAAGAACATAAAAGTAAATAATAGTAAAATAAAGGTGAACTTTTATTCCAAGAACAAAAGATGAATTGTTGTGATAGCTAGCTACTCTATTTATAGTCTTATGTCGACTTAAAACCTAAGCAACTATTCACTAGAATGTTCTACAAGAAACCACGAGCTTTTCGGTCAAAATAGATAGCTTGTTTCCGAAGCAAAAGAAGCAAAAGAGAATCCTGAAGCTTGGCACGACCGTGCTGCTAGTGGCACGGGTCGTGCCTCCTCTCTAACTTGGGGAGTGACATATTTTTGTCCCATATTTCGTATTTTCATCCTGAATCAGCTTCTAATCCTCTTTCTTTTGCTCCAAGACTCAATCTATCAAATATTCGTTCATAAAATATAATAATATGCAATTGAAGTAAAATAGTTCTAAAATGAAATAATATTTAAATAAAATAAACTTAAATCTAAATAAAACGAAATCAAATATTTATATTAAAACTACTAATTATTGACTCATCAAGTTGTTTAAATTTTAAATGATTTTTTTTACAAGGTATCCATACCCAATCAAATTTTAAGATATCGAAGAATTTATTACATACATTGACATTATGGAGTCATAAATAAAATCCAACACCTTGTCAAAAAAAAAAAAAAACCAACACGCCAAAGACAAGAATCACAACAAGATCTTGCATAAAACAAAATTATTATTTGATGTGTCATGTTAACTTGTGTTCTAAGGGCACGAATTAAAAAACGAAATAGTAAAAAAAATTATATTGAAAATATAAGTTCTTAAACTTTTACATCATTAAATACACAAGTTCCAAGAAAAAACATCTATCTTTAGTTTACCAACTTATGCCTTAGAGCATCCACAATGGGAGGGTCTTAAACATTTAAGACCTGGTACCTAATAGGTATCCCCATTGTGAAAAAAAATGAGGGCCTTAAAAGATGCAAGGTCTAAACTAAGACCTCATTCTTAAATGGACCCACACTACCTTTTTATTAAAATAATAATTAAAAAGTGTACTAAAATAGATAGTGTATTAAATCAATAATATTGGTGGGACCCAATTAGACCTTTTGTTAGAGGGTTTCCATTGGAGTGGTTGAGTACCTATTAGGTACTATTATTAAAAAAGTATTAAAAAATAATGTATCAATGTGGGACACATTTAAGACCTCAAAGATGAGAATCGCCATTGTGGATGCTCTTAAATCACAAGTTAGCATTTTCTTTATTTGATTCAATAAACTAAACAACATCTTCACAATAATTTAATGCTTCGTGGCACATGCAATATTTAACAACAATTATTTATGGGAAATACTAACCGGTGCTCTTGGGACAATGCCTAAAGCTACCAAAAAAGGAATTTTATAGTAGTTATTGCATTGAAAATTGTGGGTAGCACTTCAGTGACTTTGTGTTATGTGACTTTGGTGACTTTAGTGTATTTTAGATGAGAGAGAACGATAGATGAGTGATTAAAATAAATTATTTTGATGAGAGATAATTATTGGTTAGGATAGAGATAGAGACAAAATCACCAAACACAAAGTCATCGAAATGCTACCCGAAAATTTAATTAATTTATAAAAAGTCAAAACAAATTTCTTTTTTAAGTAATAACTTTCATTTTAGTATCGTTAACCAGTGCCCCGGAGGCATCGGTTATCATAACCCTTATTTTATCGAAACCCGTGGATTATTAAGTGGAAGTAACAAAATTTAACGTAAGATATATAAGATTTGGTTAAAACTGTTTTAGATATCAATAGAAAGTAGTTTCTTTCAAGTGATTCGTATTTATGCTATTTTTTACAAAATTAATAAACTCACAATATATGATTGCTAAGCTAAATTAGATTTAAAAAAATGATAATAAATGATAAATGCAAATCGGATATTAAGTATAAAGACCATGTCTTCTCACACTCGCTATCAAACTAGAAAAAAAAATTATAATTTTTGTGAACTTAACTCAATTAGTATGTATATTACCTATCATATGTTGGGGCTGAGGTTTGAACCTCGGACACCTTATTAGACTACTTGAAAAAGAAAAAAAGAAAATTGTTTGAAAGTATACTTTTACACAACATAAAGTTAATAACATTTTTAAGTTTTAAATCCAAACTTAATTACCACCATTTCTTAATTAGTTGGTGAAACCAGCAATAACAGCATGAGGCTCATAATCTTTGGCATCTAAACTTGGCTTAACAGCTAGGTTAGGCTCAATAGGATTAACAAGAAACTCATGTGGCAAATCCTTAATACCCTTAAGATAAAATGTGTAAAATATCTTAAATGGAAACACAATTTGATGAAGCTTAACTTGACCATAAACACCTTCAAATATTCCAGTTCCACCAGTCACAGCCAAATAAGTATCCTCCTCATAAGTTAAATAAGAACCTTGCACAGAAATATGACCATACTCTCCAAAATAAAAACTATATATTGCTTCATATATGTCCCCTTTTTTCTCTGCTTTGTTTTGAATCAAAACACATATTCCAGCTGTTATTCCTACCCTCTTTTGTAAACATCCTGAGTACAACTGCAAATTCCATAACCCCAAAATCAAATAAATTCCTTTACCTTTATCCTAATTCTATATTTTGTTGGTACAATCCTAATTTCTAATTTTTAGTTATTTTTTTTTAAATTTGCATAAATTAGGCCTACATGATGCAAAGTTTGTAGTTTCTAATGGACAATATTACCTTTAAAAAATAAGGGTCATCCTAATTGGTTCACAAGAACCGGTTAAAGAAGCAAAAAAAAAAAAAAAAAAAATTAAAAATGACATAATTTAGACTTTTGAGGCATTGATTTCACAACTTTCAATATAATACTATTAGAATGGAGTACTTAAATAAATCTCGTGTATACATCACTTATTTATGGTTTTTAATAGTAGTACACTCCAATATCTCGAGGCAACACCACTAGACCAATCCATGTGTGTTGGTCTTATAAATACTAATAATATTTACTTCATACTCCAGGGAAAAAAATTTGTTCCAAATTATATGTCGCTTTACAATACCAATGCAACATTAATGTTACTTTTCCTATTATAACCTTAACTATTTATTACTATATCTTCTTTCAATTCTTTCATTTATCTTTCCCATGTTATTTATTAAGGACAATTTTGTAAAACAACTCATAATATCTATTTTTTCACACAATATTAATTGCATTTCTTAATATGTGTGAAATGTCCAAAACGTCATACAATTTGAGACGGAGGGAGTATTTTTTAGGAACTAGCTTACTTTTGGGAAATGCTAACATGTGTTTTAATGACACAGGTTAAGAAACTCAATGTTAAAAATTTGTTTCGTAAATTGTTCCAAATTATTTCTAAAAAAGTCAAAAATTAATTTTTATCAATTAATAATATTTTCTTCTGTCCCTATATCTAAGCACCCATTTGATTTTATTTTTGTCTTTAAATGTAAACCCCTTTTCAACTTACTAGATGCATTTATTATTTTTTTCCTAAACATACTCCTAGTTAATACAATTATCTTGTCTTGAAATTTAAAAAGTCAAATTTAATACACATACAAACAAATGACAATTTAATAATATTAACACACAAAACACACATTAATTACATTGACAACTTTTTTTAAGAAATGTGAAAAAAGCAAAAGGGGCTAACATAAGGGGATGGAGGGAGTACTTTCTATTTGTAAAAACCTCAAAAATCAATATTTACATTTTAGTTTTAAAAATTAATTTTTAGAGCGTTAGCACAATTCTTTACTTTTTATCCCCTAAAAAACAATATATACTTTTCTTATATACCTCAAAAAACAATAAATACTTTTCTTATATGGAGTACTTAATTGACATGCTTTTTCCTTTTAATTTTTTTTCCGTCAAATAAAAACTTTTAAAATTAAATTGTTGGGTTATAGTTCGTGTCACAATTGTGCAGATATTTTTAAGAAAGACCAAAATAATGATAACCAACTCACCTTGTTGCTAAATGAAATTAGATCATCAAGTATGTTGACATTTTTTTGACTCAATCTAAGATAAACAGGGCTTCCACGATCTTTTTCATTGATCTCATAAACACTAAGTTCTTGTACTTTGACTATTAATCAAGCAACAAAAAAAAAAAAAATCAAAGGGTCAACATAGATATTATTAACAAGCAACGAATTCCATCATAGTTCCTTGACAAACAAACAAGAAAGATATAAGGAGTGAACCTGAGTTAGATGATTGATCTTGACTTTTGCAAATGAAAGACTTGTTTGATTGGTAAGAGTGTAGTGAGGTATTAATGTTTAGGTTGTTGAGTGTTGTTGTAGTGAGTGAAGGGAAGGGTAAGATAGTTGATTTGTATGAGATGTTTGGTTGTGATGATTTTGTGTTGGAAGGTTTGGCATAGAAAGAAGAAATTTTTCTCAAAGCAAAGAATGAGGAAGACATAATTTTTTATGATGAGAAAATGGAAAAGTGGAGTACTAGCTATCAAAATGTTAATGGTAAAGGTGTGATATATATAACCATAATAAGGGAGCTGGTATTGAATGTCACAAAACAAAATGCATAAACTAAAAACAAAATAATAAACATCAATAAAAAAGAAAAACAAATTATTGTTGTTGTCGTTGTTGTCTATAATCAAGTGAGGGGGGTGTTACTGGTAATGGTGTGATATATATAACCACAAGAAGGGAGCTGGTATTGCATGGCACAAAACAAAATGCATAAACTAAGCACAAAATAATAAACATCAATAAAAAAGAAAAACAAATTATTGTTGTTGTTGCTGTTGTTATTTTCTATAATCAAACGAGGGGGATGTTACTAGTAATGATGTGATATATATATATATATATATATATATATATATATATATATATATATATATATATATATATATATATATAACCATAAAAAGGGGGCTGATATTGCATGTCATAAAACAAAATGCATAAACTAAACACAAAATAATAAACATCAATGAAAAAGAAAAACAAATTATTGTTGTTGTTGCTGTTGTTGTTGTCTATAATCAAACGAGGGGGATGTTACTAGTAATGATGTGATATATATATATATATATATATATATATATATATACATATATATATATATAACCATAAAAAGAGAGCTGGTATTGCATGTCACAAAACAAAATGCATAAACTAAACACAAAATAATAAACATCAATAAAGAAAAAAAACAAATTATTGTTGTTGTTGTTGTCGTCGGGGATGTTACTAGTAATGGTGTGATATATATAACTATAAGAATAGAGCTGGTGTTGCATGTCACAAAACAAAATGCATACACTAAACAAAAATAATAAGCATCAATAAAAAAGAAAAACAAATTTTTGTTGTTGTTGTCTATATTTAAGCGAGGGGAATGTTACTAGTAATGGTGTGATATATATATATATATATATATATATATATATATATATATATATATATAATATATATATATATATATAGCCATAAGAAGGGAGCTGGTTGCATGTCACAAAACAAAATGCATAAACTAAACACAAAATAATAAACATCAATAAAAAAAATATAAAAAATTATGTTGTTGTTGTTGTGTGTGCGCCTAATCAATATGTTTGACCAACCAAACAAACTCCTCGAAAGGTCTTTCTTGGTCCCAAAACTATAAACAGTAAGGATTCTTTTTATTTATTTAAAATAAATGGTTAAAACATTTAGATAATGAGTCTTAGTTGCTATGTTGGGTGTGATGGAAGCTTGATCGTTGTTAGAGGGGGATGATTATTGGTCTTGGAAGCTGAGTTCGAGGAGGATTTCTTGGCATGTGGTTACCTCTTAGGTTTGTCTCTCAAGAAAGGGATAGGGTGGGGATATTTATTTTATCATATCATTCAAGGTTTTGCAACTCGAGAGTTTACCTCAACTCGTTTTACCTAGGTAAACTCGACTCGTAAACTCGAATCGTAAACTCGTACGAGTTTACCTAAAATTGAAATTTTATACAATTTATTATATGCATGACATATGTAAGCTAATATAATACTGTAAAAAGATCAATAGTGAAAAATATAGACTTAATTATAAATGCAAAGTAATAAGTTAGAAAACAAAACATGGTTCTGACCTAGAAAACAAAACATAACCAAGTTTAAATAACAAGCTTCTGAATATTAACAAACAGTAATAAGTTATTTAGAAAAAATGCACGTTCACAAATTCACGAGATGCCTAAACTAAACCAGTAACAGTGTAACACCGCTATTTAGAAGAAAAAAAACATGTAATCTATGTTAAATAATAGAAATAGAAACAGAAATAGAAACCTGATGATCAAAGTTAAAAACCCTAACAATAACATGTAACAACTATCTAGAAAAGATGCCTTTTGAAGCTTTGATGATAAAAGAAACAATAAAGGAAAGGAAAAAGAGAGTCTGAATCTGAACTTTGAAGCTCTGTTTTTCGTTCAAACAAGATTGTATATATGCCTTATAATCTAACGTTACAGCTGACAACAAACACCACCACAATAACACCGCAACCCAACTCGAAAACGCAAAGAATCGGAATTGGAATCGAAATTTCAATGTTTCTCCATCGTCAGAATTTCCAGGTTTCTCCACCGCCCCCTGTTCTTGAAAACGAAAAGAAAATGAAACGAAACGTTAAAATCTAGATGGGACCCTGTAGTAATTTTCACTTCAGTTGAAACGTAGAAAGTTTGGGCTTGAAAAAAATGGGCAAAAAAAAAAAGGGGTCATTTTTGAAGAAAAAAAATACAGGAGTAAACTCGCAAAAAACGGTAAACTCGCCCGATTTTACACGAGTTTACTGAGTGTTAACTCGGTCAAACTCGTCAAACTTTCCGATTTTACCAGAAATCGAGTTTACCTCCGAGTTAACACGTTTTTAGCACCTAAACACGTAAACTCGGTAAACTCGCCGAGTTGACACGCGATTTGTGGAACATTGATATCATTGGTCCGAAAAGGTTGGACACCATCTAAGGTTCATGTTAGCTCATGGAAGCTCTTCCTAGATAAATTTTCTACTTGGTAGATCTTTTAAGACACAGGGTTATAGTGGAATTAGATGGAACTTCGGGTTTTTTTTTTTTTTTTTTTTTTTTTTTTGTGTGTGTGGAGGTGGGGGTGGGGTTCATATAGAATTGTTAAGTAGCTTGTGGAGAAGTCTGTCTTATCATATTTTTAGGGTCCTTTATTAGTCATTTTACAAATCCCTCCCTTCATTTCTAAACTCGCAAGCAAAGCCTAAGGGCACTCTTTATCATTTTGCTATAAATATAAGGTAAATAATGTTGGCCAGAGAAAGATGGGTGAGGAGAACTTGATTTTAGAAATCATAAACTCTTAACTCAAATTGCAAATCATGAGATACCATCGATTGGAAAGTAATCAAATTCAATTCAGAAATTCAATTCATTGCAAGAGCATCATCAGGTTTCAAAACAAATCAGATTCAACAATTCAAAAATTGATCAATGTAATATAAAAAATGACGTACAAATTTAAGTGATCCTTTATTCATTGCACACTTATTAAGAAAAATATATTAGTGAATGAAAAAGAAAAATTGGTTTAAGTGCTCCTGTTAAATATTAGTGCATTAACTAACCATTAACAAAATACTAACCATTAACAAAATACAAAGTAGAATTATTCTACTACTAGAATATATTTAATTGAAAGTGATGAAAGTAGTTTTAATTAGAGTTATATTTAGAAAAAAATAATTAATATTGCATTGAAAAGTGAAATGAGTAATTTATTTTAGCACAATATTTTTTTACAAAAACTCACTTATTATGAGACGGAGGGAGTATGTTTTTCCATGTTGTTCTTAACTTTAAATATTTTCTGTTCCCTAATTTTTTTTTTGTGATTGTAAAAAAATATGATTTTAGTTAGGTAATGCTTATTGTTACCATTCACTTACAAATGAAAAGGAAGAATAGAATCTCAACCGTATATATATTTTCAACTATCGTTTGCATGTATTTCGCATTTTACTGTTTTGTTTGTGTTCCTTGTACAAAGCTAATTCTTGCATTTCTTCTTGATATATAGTTGATTATTTAACTTCAGTCTATAATCAAAGATAATAAGCCGGCAACTCTTTATCACTTGAGCATTTTATATACAATTAATGAATGTCTTTGGTAAAAAATAAAAATTAATGTCATAAAAATAGTAAGATCCACATTCAAAAAGACCGAGAGTTTCAACTCAACCATCCAAGTTAACCCACACCACTTTGGACGGTTTAATCACATGACCCGTACATTTTGTCACTCCTAAATTTAACCATCAAACAAAATAAGTAAGTAACCATCTTGCAATATTTTATTGAAAATGTTAGGTCTAAATGTAAGAGACACATTAGTCAAAGGTTATAATATATGCAATGTCGGGGTTTGAACCCCGGACACAAAAAAAAAAATAATGGCCAAAGGTGATAACTGATAAAGAGATCAATCTTGCCAAAAGCCAGAGAAAAGCACATAGATGATTTCCCACAAAAACAATTCTAGAAGAGAGTTTGATGTGATATACGAATTGCTTAGGACACACTTTTTTGGTAATGTGGTGTTCGGTGAAAAATGTATATCTTCAATTTAAAGTATTAAGCAATTTAGGAGCATTATTTTCATGAAGTATCTCTATAAATTGTTACATACAAGATTAAACTAATGCAACACAAAACTAAGCTTATAACACAAAGTCATATAGTTGGTTCTTTTTATCGATAAAAAATGGCTTATGTTAGGCTCATTCCTTTGGTTGTCTTCTTGCTTGCCATATTCTGTATGTATTTTAGATATATTTCTCATCAATATATACATATTGGTCATATCTATTTATAATTGCATGTATTCTTCCAACTCTAATTGCCTTTTTCTATTTACAGCAACGTTCTCTATGAAGAAGCTGGTAATAGCAGCAGACTGTTCGGGTATTTGTTCGCCATTTGAGATGCCACCATGTCGCTCTAGCGATTGTCGTTGCATCCCTATTGCGCTAATTGGAGGTTTCTGCATAAATCCAATATCATCTATTATGAAGATGGTCGAGGAACATCCTAATTTATGCCAGTCTCATGTTGATTGTACAAAGAAGAAAAGTGGGAGTTTTTGTGCTCGTTATCCTAATCCTAATATCGAATATGGATGGTATTTTGCCTCTAACTCTGAAGCACGAGACGTATTCTTCAACATTTCCTCTAACTCTGAACTTACAAAAGACCTCTTGAAGATGCATTCCACAACTTACTATTGATATATGCAAAAATAAAAGTCATGCATGCATGACATGATGAACCTAATACTTAAATAAACAATTGGATTTCTTAGATATCCAACATGATTAAAATAAATGTTGCATGTGCATGGTTTCACGTACGTACTTACTTTGTAATCAATCCAATGATCTATATGCTTCTAGATCGACTCAATATAATAAAAGTTTCTCATATATAATCTGCTCTATTTTTTCTCGAGTTTCTCATATTTTTGATCGATAAGTCCTAGGCTCTAAAAGTGTACTTTAATCAATTAGGTAATTGAGTGAAATCTCACTTTAAGATAGGTGATAGGTCAAATACATCTAAAGGTCCTTTAAGTTTTTAGTTTTTTTCAAAGTGGTCCTTTAAGTTTCAAAAGTCTCAAACAAGTCTTTTAAGTTTCAAAAGTCCCAAACAAGTCCTTTTAGTTTTTGAATCGTTTCAAACAAGTCCTTTTAGAGGATGATGATGATGATTCAGATGATAGCAACAAAGAGCATTATCCACCATTTGCCATGCCTAAAAAGATGACTAATTTTAAGTGGGTGTTAGGAGCCAGATTTGGTACCAAATATGAGTTCAAGGAAGCAACCAATTATGTTATCTACATTAGGACTTGTTTGAAACGATTCAAAAACTAAAAAGACTTGTTTGAGACTTTTGAAACATAAAGGACCACTTTGAAAAAAACGAAAAACTTAAAGAACCTTTAGATGCATTTGACCTAGGTGATATCTTGGTACAAAATGAAAGTTAGTTTCCCACATAGATCAACCCAGTAACGGATAAAAAACCATACTCACATTAATAGTAACACATCATTGATTTTTATGTACTGTGTATCCATCATTTCCCTTTTTTTTTTTTGAAGAACTATCATTTCCCATTTTGAGCATTGCTATTTATCTAGAGAGTTTTTATCAACAATTTATCAATAAAAGATCTCAGCCAATTAAATTTGTTATTTGTCGGAAATCAAGGGAGATAATGGTGTGTAATTAAGAAAAGGTGTTAGCAAATACACTATCTCGAAATTTTCTTGATGCATTTTGTCACTATATCTATCATTTCCCATCTTATAATGTGTACAACTCGTAATGCTCACAAATATACGGTATACATAGCCAATCTTTTCAAACCTCTTGATGCATTAAGTACATTATTTTCCTTATAAAAACATTATTAGAGAATATAAAATATTCATTGTATAAATTATTTGTATGAAAATTGCTATATCTTCCGAGAAATTAAATAGCAAAACCTTCCCGAATAAAATATCAGTGCATTTTTTGGTTTCTCACTCATGCTGAATTTTCTCTCACCTCCGTGTATTCCGCAAGGGCAGTGTTTTGATTGGTCAATGGCTCTATCGGGATGATTTTGGGATGATTTCCTTCGCTTTATATAGCACATCTCTTTTTTTGGTACAATTATATAGCACATCTCTATTAGTATATTATACTATATTAGTTAGAGATATATAATTGAAGCTCAAGTTAGTGATGGTTGATGCCTAAGATATTTGATGCCCATAAATAATTCTTTCATGACAAGTAAAACCGTGTATATGTTGAAATGTTGTTTTTAACGACAGTATATCAATGTTGTTACATATAATTTTATTGAAATATATGTATGAGAAGCATGTTGGTATGTTGCATATTTGTATAACTTAAATTGAATCATCGTTTTGACTATTTTTTTATGTGCATTATGAAAAGAAAATTTACAAAAGGATACCCCCTCCAAAAAAAAAGGGAGACCAACAAAGGTTTGAAAACAAAATCACCACTAATCGTTAAAGGATCTAGGAGAGAAAAAACTAAAATCAAAACCATAAAAAGGCATGAAACATGGAGTTGATGCTACTAAAAATGATAATTTAGATGCTAAAAGTGAAAATGTTAGCAATGTTAATGAAATTCACATCGGTGTAGTGTAGATATATTTGATCTAAGAAATTAAGATTCTCTTGAGTCTGTAAAATGATTGAGGTAGTAGCTACAATTTTAGGTTTTTATTTCATTAGAGATCCATTTTTAATAGTAGAATCGGGTCTCTAATTTGATTGGATCGACCTTGCTAATATTGCATGCTGCATGCATAGGGTTATTTACTGGTATGGAAGAGCTACAATGGAAAAACCCTTCTTCATGTGGCTGTCATTCTTAGCTTACCAATTACATTTAAAATGGGATTATTTTCTACGATATTTTTCATTTATCTCATAAACACTAATAAGTTTTTGTACTTTGACTACAAATTCAAGCAAGAAAAGAAAAATCAAAGGGTCAACATAGGTATTATTAACAAGCAAGTTCCATAGATATCTTTAACAAACAAGAAAGATATAAGGGAATGATAAGATAGTTAATTTGGATGAGATGTTTAGTTGTGATGATTTTGTGTTGGAAGGTTTGGCATAGAAAGAAGAAATTGTTCTCAAAGCAAAGGATGAGGAAGATATAATTTTCTATGATTTTAGTTTGGAATATTGATGAGAAAGTGGAAAAGTGTGGTACTAGCTATAATCAAGTGAGGGGAATGTCACTCACTAGTAATGGTACGTTATATATAACCGTAAGAAGGAAGCTAGTATTGCATGTTGCATGTCACAAAACTAAACACAAAATAATAAACAACGAAAAAAAGAAAAATAATTAAATTTATTTTATATCATCATGTTAACTCGTAAACTATTCAAACAATAAAATAAAATCTATGTTCCATACTTCCATTTCATTTTAAGTAAACCACCAAATTGGATACCTATCTTTATAAGTGATTATCAAATTAGTCCCTAACTTTATTAATATTTTAACATGCAAGAGATTATATATATAGCAAAATGTCATAAAATTAAAATAAGTGTGAATATGTCATAAAGGTACATCAACAAAGTCAAATTCACCTTGTATGAGGGAGTGTTCCACTTTATTACATGACATTGTTTTGCCGGCAATAGTTCTTGATAGGTGGAAATGGTTGCTTGATCTTATTCATGGCTATACAGTGGGAGGTGTTTACCATCTTCTGACTACATCTGACGAAGACAGGACTGTGGACATTACTCACGACATTTGGCATAGGAATATCCCATCGAAGGTCTCCTTGTTCGTTTGGCGCCTTCTTCGCAACAGATTATCCAACAAAAGATAATTTGGCGCGAAGGAGCATTCTTCTTTCAACGGAGCTTCATTGTGCAATCAACTGTGGGCATTCCGAAACAGCTCATCACATCTTCATTGGTTGTGACTTTGCTTCTCAGGTGTGGCTTCATGTGAAGGGTTTGGTTTTAAGCCAAGTGATTAATCAATTCATTGTTTTCTAATGCGGCCATCATTACGAATCTCTCATCTTAATAACTACTCTTTTCGTTAACCCTAAACTAACCCTAATTTTATTCGAATCCTGAAACTCAATAAACCAGTTATTTTAAAACTAAATGTTGGTATATACGTTTATGAAAAAAAAATTGTAACGTTGATCCAGTTTGCAGTTAATGCAATTAATAATGAGAAAATTGCAACTGTTCTGGAATGGAGGCTATTTGTGTCTGCTGATTCAAAGGTTTGTTAATAGCATTTCAGGCAATAAGAGGATCAATTTTATGCTATATATTTGGCGTATGCTGTTAATTAAGCTCAATTGGTTTTCTACATATTTCGCAGGAAGCATACATGAACTTGGAGACATTGAATCAACGTGTGGCAGCTGAACTGGATGATGATGCAATCTCTTTTGCTGATGCTTATTATGGCGTGCAGCCTTCTGGTTGCTCACGAGCTGCCTCGTTTGCTCGAATCAATCCCCACAATTGCTGATACGGATATGCTGTATAATGTAACTATTTCTGGTGATGGAAACTATGTTCCTCAACCAAATGCAAATAACTGTACGTTAAAATCAGATTGTGATTTCTTTTCAAGTTTCAATCCTTATTTGTGGAATAGTGATTTCGTCTTTGCCGCTATATTTATTGACTTTGTGTTTCCTGTTTTACTTTTGCAGTGGAGATTGATATGACAATGGGAAAACCTGAAGAATTTTCCAATTATTTTCCTGACATCTTGTCTTGTATAGACTTCTCTGATTTCTTCAGTGAATGTCAATCACAGATGTTAGATATTCTTGCTCATGATATCAACAACAAAAGACGGAAAACGGAGTCTGGTTGTGATGTCTCTATTCAACATAAAGATGTTATTATTATTGATGATGATGATGATGCTGATGAAGAGGACATTCAAGACATAACGGTATTTAGCCAGGAAGGGGCAGATGATCTTGAAAGACATGCCATGACAGACAAAACCAATCAGGAGGTTCCAATGGAAATTGACATTGAAGCGAATGACAATATGCATGCCTGCATAAGAGAGGTTCCAATTCCTATTGATATCGAGCACAAACAAGATGGAATTGAATTCAACCAGGAGGGGACAGATGCTGATCAAGTAAATGATGCTGTTTCCTCGATTGATATGTTCATACATGATCAAATAACCGAACATATTACAAGTCTGAAAAAGCCTAATGAAGATTAGTACACCACCTTCCTGTGTCAATAATTACATTGTATAAGCCTAATGAAGATTTTGTTATGAAAATGAGGATAAAGTATTTGTTTATAGCTTTAACCTGAAGTTGACACTTTTTTAACAGTGTACAACTGCGGTCGACAACGACACATGCAACCTCTGTGCAATGAATGACTTCCCTTTTCACCCGTACAAATCTTTTGTTCAAGTTGTGGCAAATGCATCAATCGAAATGTTAACTATATTGGTTAAAAAGGAGAAGAATTTGATCCAGAGTGTTGCTTTTGCTCTGATTGCTATAAGATGTCTAAAGGCGGACGCATCACATTCAACGGGACATCTGTTACAAAGCAACTTCTTGAACGAAAGACAAATGATGAAGTTATAAATGAACCGGTAAGTTTTAATAACCTTTAATATATAATTCAGTTTGATATAGAGAAATTCAAACTAACTCATTATGACTGTTATTTCTTCTAGTGGGTTCAATGCAATAAATGCAAAAAATGGCAGCATTAAATATGTGCACTCTATAACAAAGATTTGCACTGCAATTCTGTGTATACATGTCCTTTATGCCGCATAAACGAGATTAAAAATGGAATTCAAATCCCCTTAAAAGATATTTGGACTGCTTTTGGCACTAAGGACCTGCCGAAAACCGTGCTTAGTGACCATATAGAGAAAAGACTTTTTGAGCGCCTAATGCAAGAGAGAGAAGAAAGGCAGAAAATTGAAGGGAACGAGAATTTTGACGAGGTAAGATTAAGAAAGCTATACATTTAAAACGGTTTAATACTGTACGGAAATATATTATTTTACATTTCAGTAACAACTGCTGTCACTAATAGTTAGTTAGATAATTGGTTCCATTTATATAACAATCAGTCCGATCAATAAATTGAAAATAGTAGTCTGCCATACACATTCGTCTTTATTTAATAATGCTACTGATTCAGATTCTTATTTATTGAATATTATTGTCTGATTTGTCACGTATGACTCCAATACTGTAGGTTAAAGTTGCGGATAGTCTCACTGTTAGAAAAGTGATATCTGTTGACAAACAACTGACAGTGAAGAAGCAATTTCGGGACATCATTCCAGAGGAGAATTACCCTGCTGAATTCTCTTATAGATCAAGAGTAAGTCTAAATCGATTAACCTATTAGCTTTCTCTTTGTGTCGTTTCTATTTCAGATTAAATAACAGAATTTTCTGTGGTTTTAGGTTATTCTTCTATTTCAGAAGATTGAAGGAGCGGATGTATGCATATTTGCAATGTATGTCCAGGAGTATGGATCGGAATGTGGCAATACCAATCAACGATGTGTATATATTTCATATCTCGATTCTGTCAATCATTTTACACCTCGAAGACAGACTTCAAGCGGAGAAGCTCTTCGTACATTTGTTTACCATGAGATATTGGTAATTTTATTTCAAGACTTGTTGCTAATTGCTTTACTTTAGATGACATTGCACTTGATTCCTATTGTTGCTAATTGTTTTCCATGAGATATCGGTCAATGTATTTATGCTTTATTTTTTCTAGATCGGGTACCTTGACTTCTGTAAGAAACGAGGTTTTGCAACTTGCTACATTCATGCATGTGCTCCTAAGAGACGAGGGGATGATTACATTCTAAATTGCCATCCGAAAACTCAGAAAATGCCGAAGGATAATAAGTTACGGAAGTGGTCAGTCCCTCTCTTTTTTCCCCTCCTTATGTATGCGCATGTGTTTGTTGAATTTTCATGAGCTTGTGTAACCATTGAGTATTAATATTCTTTGTTTTTTCAGGTATATTTCAATGCTTACAAAGGCCACTAAAGAAAATGTAGTTGTTGATTTAACCAACATGTATGATCATTTCTTTGTTTCTACTGAAACACGGTACTCCAAGGTAACAACTGCTCGTATGCCGTACTTTGATGGAGACTGCTGGTCTGGTGCTGCTATGGATCAAGCCGTGATCATTGAAAAAGAGTGTGAAGCGACTATGGAAATGCATTGAAGAAAGTACTGAAAAGTCGATCTCTAAAGGCTATGGGATATGTCAATCCTCCCAATGCCAAAGCCAAAGCTAAAGACATTCTGGTGATGCAAAAGGTATGTCAACCTTCTCTTTTAACTTCATCGAAAGACATTCTGATTCCCTGCTGCATTAACGCATTCGGGACATTACTGACTTCTCTTTTACAATGTTTACATTATATGTCTGCGTAATCTGATCTTTCTTCCTTTTCCTTTTCAATCAATATCTATCAGCTCGGCCAAATTATATTGCCTACGAAGCAAAACTTTATTGTGGCACACTTGCAGTATTCATGCATGCACTGCTGTAAACCAGTAGTGTCTAGGAAGCGATGGTGTTGCACCAAATGCAAGAAAGTTCAAGAGTGTGAAAGGTGATGATCCTCTTCTCTCATTAAAGATAACCTAAAATGAATACATATTTGGTTACACATGTGCATTAGTTGTTCTCGGCCTTCTTTGTTCCCTTTGATTCTTTTGTTCAAATATGAGATATAATTGTGTTGATTTCAATATATTTCAGATGTCATACCGCGGACGAACACACTTCAATTAAAAATGAGGTCCATCCACTTAGTGAGGTAACAGTCTAAACCTGAAGTTAAATTCATATGATTTTCTCATCATTAGTCGTTCCATGCAAATTAGTATAATCTTTGAATTTTATGCCGTTTTCAGGTCTTGGTAGATGATATTCCTCTCAACACTAAAGATAATGATATCATCCTTGAGAATGCATTATTTGAAAATAGAAGTAACCGGAGGGAATTATGTTAATACGTAGTCGGAAGGGATTGCTGATGTAAGATTTTTACATGTCATAAAACTATTTACATGTGAGTATAATATGATCGTTTCTGCAGGGAGTTGCATATTTCATAAGCATATTCACAATGTTTATCACTTTAAGTATTTGGGTATAAATTGTTTGTTTGTGTAAAACTATTTTCCTATTCGACATAAAAGTAAAACGAGAAGAGATAGGGCAATTTTGATGAATTGTATTTGTTGAGTTAATTAGGCAAGAGTTTATATGATCCATATGATTGATGTAAATTAGATGAATTGCGTGCGTTATGTGAAGTATATGCTTTATGTGAGATGAGTGAAGTTGCATGTATGATTATACTTTCTAAATGACGAAGTTGATGCAGTTTAAAGATTAAGCTAAATAATGAATGAGGTGATAAATCCTTGTATTGATTTAATGTTATTAAGTGATGTACTTTGTTGATGAATGGAATATGCTTGATGTGCTTTGATAGAAGTATGATAACATGATTTGAATTGAATTTGAAGATAATATTCATGTGAAGTTAGTAATCTAGGGTTGTTGAGTATGTATATGTGCTATGCATGAAATCCTTGAATGCTTATGTTTGATTATACTTTAATTGTTGAATGTTATCTAACCCCTAGTGGTCGTTCAGTTGACCGCCTGCCTATTCATATAGATGGATAGACGGCGTGCATGAGTAGTTTTGCTTTGCTAGGTGAGTTGCTGGAGGCTAGCTTGAAGCTACCTTGTCTTTTATTTCAGAGTCTTAGTGTGTCGGATGTGATTAGGGTGTCTATCTGATTATGTTTTATGACTTGTTGAGATTTTTATCACTCAATATGTTGAGATGATATTTTATTTGGTTATGTAGTATGATTATGTGACATGACTACTTTGGAGGATTTTATTATCTGTTGTTGAGATATTGTGATATTATTTTCCGCTGTGATGTTTTGAAAAAAATTACTCATGCATGTTTGGACTTATAGAAGAAGTAGAATCTAGATCCTTTGTATAATTGTATTATTTGCGTGATTTCTCGCTTTAAGGGTTTAGGGTGTTACATGAACACTCCAACATTTACTCTTTTATTTGTTGAAATTCATGTGTTTCATATTTTAAAAATAGGTTCTATATAAAGTGATATGATCCACATTAGTTTCACTCAATTAAAGAATGAGTCATAAAGAGTGTTAGAAATATAGTATTTCCAGTATTTAAATTATATATAAGCAATTTTTTTAAAAATATAAAATTTTGTCAATCATAATAGCATAAACTAAATTGATAGATTTCATATAATTTAAGAATTATTTACTTTTGGGTTAGTTATGCTTTCGCCTCTTATAAATTTTCAAAATTTTGTTTCTAAGATAGTTTAGAGACTCCCCGTTTGGATTGAGCTTAGTTTAAGCTTATGAAAAATAGCTTATGCAAATAAATAAGTTTTTATATTAAAGTATCAGTTCTCACTAATGAAATTTGTATCTTCATAAGTTATTTTTCCATAAACTACCTTAACAAGCTTATGGATATTAAATAAAAGCTTATTTATTTGCATAAGCTCAATCCAAACACACTTAAATCTTTACATAGTTTACAAACTAAATTGATGCTTTTTTTAAAAGTTAAATTATTTTCATATAATTCATAAGTTATTTTCATAAGCCATCTTTAATAACCCGTGAAAAATACTCACTTGGGTTGGCCTGGTGGTATTGGCTTGGGATCTGGGGGTGTGCTCCTCCTCGATGTCTCAAGTTTGATTCTCTCTGGTTTCAATTTGGATGGTTAAATTTAGATTATTCAAAAAATAACCCGTGAAAAATGAAAATAGCTTAGAAACATATGCAAGTCTTTTCTAACATTTTATGGATTAAAGGAATGTTTAGGCAAACAACTTATTCAAAGCTTATAACACACATGTTTATGGAATGAAAAATTCAAAGACTTGCCCATATTAAATGGTCATTTTTAAAAATTAACCCATGATTAATCGCATCTTTAATTATGAAATTCGCTTTGGCGTAATGAATAAAATAGAATTTTGAATAAAAAAATAATTTTACTTTTTTTCTTTATATAATTATGAATTTAGGTAAAGTCAATTTTTAACCTAAAATCAACCCTTCCTCTATAAAACCCTTACAAATGTTGAGTTTGCAATCAGTTTAACAATTAGAAGAACCTAGCGGCGCCGTTTCTCCAAATTTCATCTCTTCCTTCATCCCTCTCTTATTATCTTGCAGTTGCGGAGATCTGGTAAAGTGATATTTTATTTTATCTATTCAATTATCACTAGATGTTTAAGATATGTTCGCGCACACATATGTATACTTATTTTTTTAACAACCATTAGGTAGGGATACATCAAATTTTGATTCATTGTACTCAAACCACATATTCATACATGGCGAAACACAAGTCATATGATTCTATAGATGACTAATTGCATCTTTTATTGTTGGGATTTTTCTCCTATTTAATTTTATATTGTTTTTCCTCTATTAGATAGATCTACAACCGATGGAACAAAGTTCGACTCATTGGCTATCATATCAAGTATATTCTTCGACGAGTGTAATTTCTTTGATTAAGTACGAGGAGATTCTGCGCTTGTGCTTCTTTCAATGAAGGTAAAAACGATGGATGCACGTATCTACTGTTCCATATTTACTATTACTTTTTAGTTTGATTAAATCTTTTAATTTAAGGTGACTGTTTTTCCTATGAATTTGTAGGATTTATCTTTTTTTAATAATGTTCAGTGAGTGGGTGGATGATAATAATGTTATAATAGTATTTTGTAAAATATTATTCTTTGTGGTTGTTGAAAGTTAAGCAGGTTACTTTTGTTTTTGTTACCTAAATATGGTGGTCGAACCCCCTAATGTGTTTGGGTATCGGCTAGCACTAGTTTTTTATTTCTTATTGGACTGCTTGTATTTTTAGTAGTCTCTTTGGCATGCCAATCTTATGCTGAAGGAATTGTAGTAGTTTTGTTAAAAATAAAAGATTTATTGTGGAAGGAACCATTTATATTTATATAATATGATATGTTGTGAACTGTCTATTATGCGATTATGTCTCAAAATGTTTCTTTGTTTTGTTAAATCGCTTGATTCTTTGTTATTGTTTTGTGCTAATTGTCATATATATGAAAGAGAGTTTTTTATAATTAATACTGAATAGTGAACGTTTTCTCTAAACATTTGATCAATTAGAATTTGTCAAAATGTACCATGAATGGAAGATATAGAATCAATAGAGGTTGTCCATGAATATGAATAGAAGTAATATGTATGTTCTATGTGTGTGTAGCTAGGTCATTTTATAAATAGTGGTAAATTCAAACGTCGCTCTTCCTAGTGATCTAAGAATATGATATGATATGCTGTTTACCATATCTTGAAAGTGAATAAACAATTGAAAGTGAATCAAGCGAAAAGTCTCTTAATTAGAGAATTGCTATCTGTCGACAAACAATTGAAAGTGAATTTCTGGACATCATCCCAGAGGAAAATTACCCTACTGAATTCTCTTATAGATCAAGAGTATGTTCAGTGGTTTATCACCAATTCTTTCTTCTGAACTAATATGTCTCAGGATTTAATAGAAGTTCCCTTGGTTTCAGGTTATACTTCTGTTTCAAGAGATTGAAGGAGTAGATGTATGCATTTTTGGAATGTATGTCCAGGAATTTGGCTCTGAATGCGGCGGCAATCCCAATCAGCGTTGTGTATACATATCATATCTTGATTCCGTCAAGTATTTTAGGCCTAAACAAAGGACAAAGAGTGGAGAAGCCCTACGTACCTTCGTTTACCATGAGATATTGGTATTTTTCTTTTAAACTCTATTTCTATGCCAATAGAACTAATAAAACGAACACTTAATCCTTCCATTCTTTTTGCTTATGCTTCTGCTTATCCTTTAATGAGCTAGTGTATACAATACATTGAGAATATTTGAGAGTATGATTTTCCTTCATTTATCATTTGCTCATAATATTTATTTGTGTAGGTATCTTTCAATGCTCAAAAAGGCTGCCGAAGAAAATATTGTCGTTGGTTACCAACGTATATCATCATTTCTTTCTTCCTACTGAAAAAGGGAACTCCAAGGTGACAGCTTCTCGTTTGCCATACTTTGATGGAGACCGCTGGTGCGGTAATGCTGTGTAGTTTGTAATATTGTGATGAGAGTGCTATGAACAACCTCTTTCTAATACTTTTTTTTGGATACAACATTCTCTCTAGTATTCACTCCCTTATTGGATGAAAATAATGTTGGTTTGACCATTTATGGACTCATTTTCGAAGTATGAGACCCACATTGATTTCACATAATAAAAGAGTGAGGGTTAGAAAGTGATCGTTCCTAGCATTTCTCTATTGTGATTGATTTAATATATGTTGTTTGTAAATTAATTTATGTTCTATAATTACAAATTCAATAGATAGTGTTTGATTGATTGATTTAATATCTCTCTTTCCTATTGTGCATAATCAATCTACAGGATAATGGCGGCAAATAGTGATCCAACTAACAATGCGGTGTCCCAAAACCGTAAGATTGGAGAGCTTTCCAAGGATGTTAATTCGAAAATTGGATACAATACTGGTAAGCGTTGGTCAGATGATAAAAACAATGCGCTCAAGTCCTTCTTAGATGCAAAAAGTCGGAAAGACATCAATTGGAAAGACATAAGGGATGAAGAAAAACTGTTTGGTCGGGATTTGAATGCAATTCAGGACAAGGCCAGGAAATTTTTTAAAAAGGAAATACAAGATCCGAAAATTAGATACAATATTGGTAAGCCATGGTCAGATGATGAAAACAATGCGCTCAAACCCTTCTTATATGCAATAAGTTGGAAAGAAATCAATTGGGAAGACATAAGGGATGAAGAAAAACTGTTTGGTCGGGATTTGAATGCGATTCAGGACAAGGCCAGAAAAAATTTTAAAAAGGAAAGACAAGATCCGAAAATTAGATACAATATTGGTAAACCATGGTCAGATGATGAAAACAATGCGCTCAAGTCCTTCTTAGATGCAAAAAGTTGGAAAGACATCAATTGGAAAGACATAAGGGATGAAGAAAAACTGTTTGGTCGGGATTTGAATGCGATTCAGGACAAGGCCATGAAAATTTCCAATATCAGACTCAACACCTTTAGGCACAAAATAAGTTTTCAACCCTTCCTTAAATTCACAACATGATTTAAGATTGATTTCATTAGGTTTCCCTTTTGAGAATCCAATCCCTTTACCATTGTATTTGTATATGCTGTAAATCATAGAATCTATTTTGCTTTTATCAATGCCTGATAAAATGAAATCTTCAAGAGAAATATTTTGTTTATTTAAAGGTTTTCCTTCACACTTTTCTTGAAGCTTCTGACAAAGAAACTTGAGTTTGTCTTCATAAGTTTTATAAATGAAGTCAAAACCTCTAAGCCCTTCCTCAGATGCTTTTAGATCCAATAAAGTCTTTTCTTGTTGTTTCATTAAATTAACATATTTATCTTTTAAATCTTTCAACTCATTGGTTCTGTGTTCAAAGTGTGTGAGGAGCTTTTTAAGTGATTCAATAAGATCTTTTCTGGGAATTTTAGAGTATGCCTCATTTTCATCTTCAGAGTCTGGTTCAGGTTTAGCATTTGAAGCCACCATAGCTACTAACAAGTGTCAAATAGAACAGTAAAGGACTTGGGACAGGCCAAGTCTTCCAAAGACATTCTGGTGATGCAAAAAGGATGTATATCTTCTCTTTTACTTTGTAGTGTTCTTCTTCATCCTTTTTTATAGGCCAATGTAAGTTATTTTCATAATTTTGATTAGGTTGGCCAAAATATATTGCCTATAAGAGAAAACTTCCTCGTAGCTCATTTGTGATATTCATGCATGCACTGCCGTGAAGTGATTGTGTTTGGGAAGCGATGGTTTTGCACTGAATGCGAGAAATTTCAGGATTGTGATTTGTGAAAGGTATGATAACTTGAATACATATTTGAAATGTTTAGCATTGAATGAAATAAAAAGGGATTTTTTCATTGACTTCCATTTCACATATTTCAGTTGCCATAGTTCTGACAAACAAACTTCAAAGAAGGGCGAGGTGCATACACTTTGTCAGGTAACAACCTAGACCTGATGTTTTTCATATAATTATCTTATCATTAGGTAATTTCATGCAAAACATTGAATTATGTGCCATTTTCAGGCTGTTGATGATTTCCCCTCCGACACTAAACATAATGATATCGTCCTTAAGAGTGGATTGTTTGAAAATAGGGACAACTTTTTGATATTCTGCCAGAAGTCTCAGTTTCAGTTTGACACACTCCGTCGTGCCAAGTATTCCTCCATGATGAACCTATACCATCTACTCCTCAGTGCCAGAAGTCTCAGTTTCAGTTTCAAAATGAACACCAATTGACTCAAAAGTGTTCAACACTAGTATGTCAATCTCGGAATCAGGAGTCAAATAAGGAAATGGTATGAATTTAATTTTGTTGATTTATTGTTTTCAGTACTAATTTATTCTAGACTAGACTGTTAATCATACTTACTGACATACATATCGTGAAACTGATGAACGTTTTGAAGCATCTCAATGATCTCATCCAAACTATTCACAGATCAAGAAGTTGTTCTCTCATGCCTGTAAGTGCAAAATTCGAGTGAATGGGGGCTGCCCGCATTGTAAAAAGATATGGTTTATACTAACAACGCACTCCAGGGATTGCAAAGACTCGGAATGTAGAATACCGCGTTGCAGGTGTGTTACAATTAGAATTCTACACTGCCTAGAGAATTTTGATATTCTACTTTCTGACTTATTCTTTTATATTGATGTTGATTTTGCAGTGATCTGAAGAAGCATGTAGTAGAACGGAGATCAATGCATTCTTAATCTTGTCGTAGAGCTGAAGTTTTGGAAAGCGACAGAGCTGAAGTTTTAGGAATAGGCTTATTATTGATTCTCTTAAAATAAGAGATTCAATTTTGTGTTGTTTTAAAAGTATATTCAATGGTTGAGAGGCTAAGCTCCAATTATTCAATTCTCATTTTAAGAGACTTGAAATTAGAAAATCAATTTTGTATTTTTGTGAATGTATACATCAATTTAAATATTTGAAGTGCCACATTGATGGCTTTTCATTCATGTTTGGAGAAAAACACAAAGAACAGCTCAATGGTAAAAATTATGTGTTGCCATAGTTTCACTATTCTTGTGTTTATACTTTACTTCGTAGCTTTTTTACCTCCGTTTCTTTATGATCATAAATTTTCTACAAAATTTATTCATTCAGATCTAAAGTGAAAAATATCTTATCAAAAGTTGATATGATATGTACTCCTATAAAGTATGATCAACACTTTTGTTTTATTTAAGGGTCTTGCTAACCAGTGCCCTTAGGGCATTGGTTAAGGAAACTATAAATAGAAAATTTATCTTGAAAATATAAATTTTGACTTTTGATTAAATAATAATTACATAACTTTTTTTATAAAAAGTGACTTGTTTTGGTTGCTTAACCAATGCCCTAATGGTACTGTTTAACATTCTACTTTTTTATTCGTTTTCTGCTTGAGAAGTTGATGCCGTTGTTTTCAAATCTTGAGCATTCTCCCAACTAGCTAACAGTGTTGTGGCTCTGACAATTTTCAGAAACATCATTCCAAACCTTATTATTTCGGTTCTTCCATATACTCCACATGCATTAGAGTGCCAAAAAGAGGAATTTTGGAAATCTGGATTCGCTGAAAAATGTCGAAGAAAACATTGGAAATGTTTCCAACATTTAATGTCACAGCTGCAATCTCGTTCCATAACCCTGAGTGTTGCCAACATTGCGTTCTTTTTGAACAAAGAAAGAGAGCGTGCAAGCTGTCTTCTTCCTCATCACAAAACGGACATTGAACTGTGCAATTGACGCCCCTAGAATGCAGACGAACACGCGACGTTAGGCAGCCATGAGCAACACGCCATAAGAAATTTTTAATTCGAGGTGGTGCTCTACACCACCAAATTTGATTCCATTGACCGTCAATACCGTGTTGCTGGACATTATTACTACGGATCATGATATCTCTGTATGCGCTGCGAACTGAGTAATTTCCATGTTTTTCGAACATCCAAACTGGTGTATCCTGCTGAACCGAATGAAACAAAGGGGTATTACAAATATGCTGAACTGATATATTATCGAACAGTATGTAAATATTCTCCATATGCCATTGCTTTGAATTTGGAAAGAACAAATCTGATACTTTCACATCAGCCAAAGCCGGATTCATATGAGATGGTTGGGGAATAGAATAATTGTTCGAAATCCAAGCTGGATCCCACACTGAGATACTAGTTCCTGTTCCTATGCTCCACTTAAAGCCATTTCGGATAACATCTTTGACGCTCCACATACTCTTCCAAACATAACTCGGATTATGACCTGCTCTTGCGGTGAAATAATCACTATTTGGGAAATATTTAGCTTTGAATAATTTAGTGATCAATGAGTCAGGTTGTGTGAGAATCTTCCAAGTCTGCTTCCCTAACATTGCCATGTTAAAAGCTTTGAGTCCTTTAAATCCCATTCCTCCATATTTCTTAGGAACGGTAAGTCGTTTCCAAGATAGCCAGTGCATACCTCTTCTATTACCATTTCCGTGACCCCACCAGAAGGCGTTGAGCATTTTCTCTATCTCCTTTATTAAGGTATTTGGGAGTAAGAACATATGCTCATTAAGTAAGATGGAATAGAATGTAGAACGGACTTGATTAAAACTTCTCTTTCTGCTTGATAGAGGCACCTACTACTCCAAGAGTTAATTTTGTTCCAAATGCGATCTTTTATAAATTTGAAAGTAGAATTCTTGCTTCTGCCAATCATTGAAGGGACCCCTAGATACTTTCCTGTGCCTAAGACTTGTCGCACTCCCAGTATATTTGATATATTATTTTTTGTTTCCTCTGGTGTATTGCGACTGAAAAAAATCTCAGGCTTTTGGAGATTAATAGCCTGCCCGGATGCCGCTTCATAGGAAGCTAGAATATCTTTCATGACAATAGCTTCATTTGTTGAACCTTTGAAGAAGAGAAAACAGTCGACAGCAAAGAGTAAGTGAGAAATAATAGGTGCAGCTGTGCAAATCTTAACACCATGTAAAACTCCTTGCCCCTCTGCTCGTTTGATAAGTGCTGATAATCCTTCTGCGCATAAGATGGAAAGATAAGGCGACAGGAGGTCTCCCTGACGTAAACCCCGTCCAGGAACAATAGGACCTACTGCAGCTCCATTGACAAGAACCGAATAGTCTACCTATTCCACGCATAACATGATCCACTTCACCCACCGGTCAGAGAAACCCATTTTGGTCATAATATCTCGGAGATAATCCCACTCAATACGGTCATAAGCTTTACTGATGTCTAGTTTGAGAGCAGCATCATATTTTTTACCTTTCCTCTTGGTCTTCATATAATGAACAATATCAATGGCTGCCATGGCATTATCAAGAATGGATCTTTCTGGCACAAATGCTGATTGATTATCTGAGACGCATTTGTCTAGGATCGGTTTCAATCGGTTGGCAAGAACTTTAGCTACTACTTTGTACAACACATTACACAAGGCAATTGGTCGCCAATCCTTCATAGAAGCTTGAGTTTCTCCTTTTGGAATTAAAGTAATATTTGTTGAATTCAGATTTGGTGGGAAAACACCTGCGGCTAGCCAAGAACAGCCAGCATCATAAACTTCTTTGCCACACATATTCCAAAAATTACGGTAAAAACCGGGGTTGAATCCATCTGCCCTCGGACACTTATCAGCTTGCATTGAGAAAGTGGCCTCTTTAAACTCATCAATAGAAAACGGAGCAGTCAGAGTCTCATTGTCTTCTATTGTTATTACTGTGTTAACCGTGGCAACAACATTCTCACGAACACTTGGGCCTTTTTCGAACAGCTCTAGAATATAATCTCTAGCAATTCTTTTGAGTCCCTCATCACTTCTGCATATTCCACCATTGTTATCTTGCAAATGTTCGATTTTGTTGATTTTTCTACGCGTTGATGCAGCTGCGTGAAAGAATCGAGTGTTCAGATCCCCCTCCTTATACCAGATAATATATGATAGATAATATATATATTTGTCAAAGATAATAAAACTCATGGTAAGAAATTACGATCAGTTAAGGAAGTTGTAAATCACTTACACCAAGAAGGTTACGATCAGTTGAGGTACTATATATTAATGATGAACCGAAAGATGGTGTGATGACTCAAGAGGATGGTTTTATGACTCTAGATGGAAGTGTGAAGAATCATAAGGCTTTAAAGAAGGGGACTTGTGTATGTACATAGGAAGAGATTTGAGGGAAATATGATGAAAAAGATCCTACCATCATGTTAGGTGTGACTTGTAAGATATTTTGGTATTCTCCTATTTTGATTGTAATTGGAACAAAGCTTTTCTTGCTACTTTTAAGTGCTTTTGATATGATATGATGAATTTATATAGTTTACAAGTTGTTAATTACCTAAAATGGACAAAAAAAATAAACCCAAGAAACAATAAAGTCATTGTTACAGGGACAATTTTTTTTTTTCTACAGGGTCATTTTTCAAACTTCGTCAATATTACATGATCAATTTAAATAATTAACACATTTTTTTTCAAATCATTGCAAAAAAAAACAAAATACACGTGTCAACCATGTTTTTTTTTTATATAAAAATATATACCAATGTAGCAGTCACATGTCATCAGTTTTTTATGATTGTAAGTGAGGTCAAAATCAAGAAGAATATGATATTACAGGCTTACGGGTATCATTCTCCGGTCATTTTAAAAAATTAACCCATGATTAATTGTATCTTTAACTATGAAACTCACTTTGGCGCAATGAATAAAATATAATTTTGAGTAACAAAATAATTTTACTTTTTTTCTTTATATTATTATGAATTTAGGTAAAGTCAAATTTTAACCTAAAATCAACTCTTCCTCTATAAAACCCTTATAAATGTTGAGTTTGCAATCAATCTGACAATTACAAGGAGCTAGCAACGCCGTTTCTCCAAATTTCATCTCTTCCTTCGTCTCCTCTCTTATTATCTTGCATTTGCAGAGATCTGGTAAAGTGATTTTTTATTTTATCTATCCAATTATCACTAGATATTTAAGATCTGTTCGCACACATATGTATACTTATGTTTTTGAACAACGCACGCATATAGTTGAACGATTGAATTTATTAGGATGATAAATTAGGTAGGATACATCAATTTTTGATTCATTTTACACAGACAACATATTCATATTTGGCGAAACACAAGTCATATGATTCTATAGATGACTAATTGCATCTTTTATTGTTGGGATTTTTCTCCTATTTAATTTTGTATTGTTTTTCCTCTACTAGATCTAAAATCGATGCAACAAAGGTCAACTCATTGGCTATCATATCAAGTATTTTGTTCGACGAGTGTAATTTCTTTGATTAAGTACGAGGAGATTATGCGCTTGTGTTTTTCAATGAAGGTAAATATACTGGATGCACGTATCAACTGTTCCATATTTACTATTATTTTTTAGTTTGATTAAATCTTTTAATTTAAGGTGTCTGTTTTTCCTATGAATTTGTAGGATTTATCTTTTTAACAAGGTTCAGTGGGTGGGTGAATGATAATAATGTTATAATAGTGTTGGAAAATATTATTCTTTGTGGTAGTTGAAAGCTAAGCAGGTTACTTTTGTTTTTGGTACCCAAATGCGGTGGTCGAACCCCCTAATGTGTTTGAGTATCGGTTAACACTGTTTTCTTATTTTCCATTGGACTGCTTGTATTCTTAGTAGTCTCTTTGGCATGCCTTGTGCTGAAGGGATTGTTGTGGTTTTGTTAATATAACTCATTTTGATTTGTTAAAAAAAAAAATCTTCAACATGACAAATCTTTTTAATTATTGTGGATGGAACCATTTATATAATATGATATGTTGTGAATTGTCCATTATGCGATTATGTCAATGTTTCTTTGTTTTGTTAGATCGCTTGATTCTTTGTTATTGTCTTGTGCTAATTGTCATATATATGAAAGAGAGTTTTTTATAATTAATATTGATTAGCGAACTTTTTCTCTAAACATTTGATCAATTGGAATTTGTCTAACTATTTTTCTCCAAAGTAAAAATGAATTTATTTCTTTCCCAATGCCAACTACATGTGGTGCAAAAGAAGTAACATGTATGTTGTATGTGTGTGTAGCTAGGTCATTTTATAAATAGTGGTAAATTCAAACATCGATTATTTGATTTGCATGTCTTGCTCTTCCTAGTGATCTAAGAATATAATATGAATAGAAGACATTTAAAAATGATGAGGATGATGAATGTCATGAGTCTTATTTTTTCTCGATATTCTTCCTCCATATTATGTAGCTAGGTTTTTAATGATGAATGTCATGGCTTTTTAATGATGTATCATATCTTGATTCCGTCAAGTATTTTAGGCCTGAAAAAAGGACAAAGAGTGGCGATGCCCTTCGTACCGTCGTTTACCATGAGATATTGGTATTTTTCTTTCAAACTCTATTTTTATGCCAATAGAACTAATAAAATGAACACTTAATCCTTCCTTTTTTTTTGCTTATGCTTTTTTTTTCTTCTTATATCATCAGATTGGATATCTTGATTTTTGTAAGGAAAGGGGTTTCTCAACTTGCTACATATGGGCCTGTGCTCCAAAAAAAGGTGATGATTATATATTATATTGTCATCTCGAAGAGCAAAAGACTCCGAAGAATGATAAACTACGCCGATGGTCAGTCTTATTTTCTCCTTATGTGCCGCTACGTAATACATTGAGAATTTGAGAGTACGATTTTCCTTCTTTTACCATTTGTTCATAATATTTATTTGTGCAGGTATCTTTCAATGCTAAAAAAGGCTGACGAAGAAAAATTGTTTGGTCGGGATTTGAAAGCGATTCGGGACAAGGCAAGGAAACTTTTTAATATGGAAAGACAAGATCCGAAAATTAAATACAATAATGGTAAGCCATGGTCAGATGATGAAAACAATGCGCTCAAGTCCTTCTTAGATGCAAAAAGTTGGAAAGACATCAATTGAAAAGAAATAAGGGATAAAGAAAAACTGTTTGGTCGGGATTTGAATGCGATTCAGGACAAGGCCAGGAAAATTTTCAATCTCAGACTCAACACCTTCAGGCACAAAATAAGTTTGCAACCCTTCCTTAAGAGCCTAAGCTCCAACTATTCAATTCAAGTCTCATTTTAAGAGACTTAGATATTAGAAAATCAATTTTGTATTGTTTTGAATGTATACATCAATTTAAATGTTTGAAGTGCCACATTGATGGCTTTTCATGCAATTTTGGAGAAAAACACAAAGAACAGCTCAATGGTAAAAATTCTATGTGTTGCCATAGTTTCACTATTCTCGTGTTTATTCTTTACTTTGTAGCTTCTTTTATCTCCATTTCTTGATGATCATAATTTTTGTACAAAATTTTATCATTCAGATCTAAAGTGAAAAACATCTTATTTAAAGTTGATATGATATGCACTCCTATAAAGTACGATCAACACTTTTGTTTTATTTAAACGTGTATTAATGATTTCAAAAAAAGTATGTAATCCACTTTGTGTAAATACCCCCTTCAAATTTCACACTTTATGCAAAATGTCCCTTGATATTGACAAAAATCAAGCAAATTGGTTAATGAATCTCTTGTGACAAACAATTTCTCTTCTGCTTTGATGAATTTGGTGTAAGGGTTTAATCCTTAAAAAAATGTTGTATGTCACATGATCATATGTTTGTTGTGATGGTGTTGTATCAGAGGGTTCGTGGTAGTTGTATGTTTGTTGACTTAGGTCTTTTTTAATAAAAAAATAAAAAAAACTTATTGAAACAGCGATAAGTATTTTTATTTTTTTTTGTCAAACAACCGCGATAAGTATTGGCAACTCCTCTAAAGTGAATAATTAATTAGTAAAGTAAAACTTTTTTATAGCTTTTCGAGACTCAAACCTCCATGAGAGAATATAAGATTTTCCTTTACTAATACTACTCTGTGTGTGTGTGTGTTAATTTCATGCTGAATGCCAACTTCATGTGGTGCAAGAGGTACCAAGTACCAACTAAGGATCACCACCTTGTAGGTTTCCTCTACAAATGCAGTTTTGTTATGCTCTATTTTTAAGACACTACAAGAAACTCTCAATTTTCCTGTGGATTTGCCTGCGGAATCTGTTGACAAATTCGCAGGAAATAGGTTTCCTGCAGATTTTCACTCCCAGGTAATACCTTTCCTGAGGACGTTCCGCAGGAAGTTCGGTAAAAGTAGGAGAGATTCCCTGCCCCTGAATGTTTCCTGCGAACGTTCCGCATGAAATACCACAACAAAACTATTTCCCCAGATAATTTACTGATTCATCAACACAATTTATTGATTATTTTTCTATTATTGAATGCCAACAACCGTATTAAAAGACATTTTAAATTATTCAAATCTACAACAGAAGGGGAATATACAAGTAGAATAGAACTTGAACACATGACATGCAAAAAGTGATATTCTGTAGTCAAGATAATGTAATTATTTTGCTGGTGTTGGGAGCATCGCCACCATGCCTAAGAGAGCATCACAACCATGCCTATAAAGTTAGAGACTAATTTTGTGTTTTACCCAATTTCTGATTATTAATTTACTTTGTACAAAAATATTAATGTCATTGTTACATACACACTTCTGGTTGCAGCTTACATCCAATGGTTAAAGGAAGAAACACATACTCCAAGATACAAATTACTATATATCATTGATTCTTCAGATCGTGACGAATCGTCATCTCAATCCCAGCTTCAAGTTCCTCACCAACTATCCACAACTGAGAGGAGCCTCTTCTCAAAAAAAGGGTGAGTTCGTATAACTAGATACAATGTTTCAATATCACATTTTTTTTGTGAATAATTTATTTTAATACTAAAGAAAATTTTGAAATTGCGCCGTGGTTGTTTCGACAACATATTTTCATCCAAAACTAAAGAAAATTTTGAAATTGAACCAAATCTAGATTCAAGGAAGTGCTTTCGCCCACCCCTAACTTTAGAAAATGTCTATGTGATGAGCTTGTTGGAAGACCTATCTTTAATTCTAGTCATACTTCCTCTTTTCCCATGTACCTTGGAAGCGATTTTGCCCGCATCTTATACTAAAAAGAGATTCATGTATACACATAATATAATAAGTTAGTCAATAGTTAATCCCCTATTAAAAAATATTAGTATCAAAATAAATTATTCTCATAAAAAAATATATGAGATATTGAAACATTGTTTCTAATTATATACTAACTCGCCATTTCTTTGAGAAAAGGCTCCCCTCAGTTGTGGCAGATGAGGAACTTGACGTTGGGATTGAGATGACCATTCAATTTAAGTTGCAGGTACAAGACTGTATGTATCCATGGCATTAATATTTATGTGCTAATTAAATTTATAATCAGGTAATGGGCAAAACACCAAATTAATATATAACTTTATAGGACACTCTCAATCAAGTTCATGAGATTATGAATATTTCAAAAAGTATCTAACAATAATAAAGTGTCAAGTTGGTGTTTTTTTTTTTTTTTGGGTTACCATAATATTAGCACAAAGTTTCCACCACCGCTTAACAGTGATTAATCTTCGTCGAGAACTTATTGGGCACACAAGATTGGTTCTCTCTTCCGATTTTTTTTCTTTCATAAACTGGTTCTCTCTTAAGAAGCCATGAATGGAACCCATGGCCACATGCTTAAGGAGCTCAAGTCCCTTACCACTTACTAAAAAATTAAGTTTCTATATTTTAAAATTTTACTATAAATTTGGTCTATAACATATTCTTTGAAGTACAAATATGTGTAAAATTTTACATAATCAAGAATCTTTTTAAATTATTCATAAATCAGATATTTATTTGAGAGCGTCCTACAAAGGTTTAACTTTGTGGTATACTCATCAAAAACTATTCAAGGAGAAAAAAGAACACGATATGAGAGGGCGAGAGAAACCACAACCAACGCGGAAGAGGGAGTTGCCAGAGTTTGTATGAGCGAACAAGAGGAGCGTGTGTCTTTTTTCTTCACAATTCGTAAATATTTGTTATCACGTCTACACAAAATTTGGTTGGGAGATCATTGTTAGTTGATATAGTATGACTTTGTCTAATTGTAATGTTTATTTTGGTTATGAAACCCTAGCTGCTATACGGGTTCCTCCTCTTCTTCATGTATGTTTTTTCACTTCTTCATCTCCTAATGCTATGCTATGTTAGATTGTTCTCTGTTAACAATTACAAGCTTAGGATTTAACTTAGAAAATTGTAAAAGAAGTATTTTCTCAATATCTCGTAAAAACAGACTTGGAATAAATTTTAGCCTTGTTAATATTTTCATAGCTATTAGTAACCATAAAAGGGAAAAAGTGGGCGTAAAGGTACCCTTTCTGTTTGCATTGATAATGTTATATAGTCTAGTTTTAGATTGTTAGTAGCATATTTTGATTAATTCATCGTTTATTAAGCTTTATATTTTATCTCTACTTATAAATGATTTTTCGCTTATAGATGACAGATAGTTGGCCATGAAGGTAAGATGTGCATGTTAGTTTATGCCTATGTATAGTTTCCTTCTGTTTTATGGAAGTTAGTCTTGTTTGGCTTAAAAGTTCTTTATTTGGAAAGTTTGACTTCGAGTTGTGTACACTCATCTTATTGACTTGAAATATGACACTTATAACTTATTTTTTGATAGTGTTCACACCCCTACTTTTCTATGTAATGTATGTGATTAGTTGTTTGGATGATTTATGTGTGCAATCCTCACTTTCAGATTCATACAAGAAAAGTTCATTACTAGTTTTTTTCTTCTTTTACTAGGAAACCTCAGATAATGATGTCACTTTGGTTTATGCTCTACCTCCGGCAAAATTTTCTACCAAATTGTAGTGCAAATACAATTGTATGGATCATCATCTACTTTGGTTTGCTAAATTTGTAGTAGATGAAATTTGATTTGATTTATGTGATTATGGTCTGTATCAAGCTATTATATGGAGATATAAAGAGAGGTGTGTTGTTTCTGCTCATTTATCTAGAATTATCCTTTCCATCAACATCCTTGATCCATGACTTTATAAACAAACACATCTCATGAAGTTATGGAAGCAATATAATGAAGAACAATGGAGCTTTAGAAAGTTTTGAAAACAATACAAGTTGCAAAAAGAATAACTTTTATTTATTGTTTTAAATCATAAATTTCAAAAGTATGAGTGGGTCAAAATTTGGGGAGAATTGCTGTTCCCACATTTGGTTTGGCTGTGCCACACGAGTAAATTACTCAAATGCCCCTTGGTAGTTAACTGCCGAAGTTTTAGAAATACGGCTGCAGTTAATTGCCGAGGAAAACTTCGGCAGTAAACTACCGAGGAACACTGAAAACTTCGGCAGTTAACTGCCGAGGAAACCTCAAACCTGTTTTTTTTTTTTTTTGATAAAATCCATAAATTGTCATTAATAACAAACTTTTTTTTTTTTTTACAAAAACCATAAATTGTCTTTAATAATATTTATTGATTTTGAATGTTTCAATCATTATTTTGGTACGTTTCAAACAATTGCAGTATTATACTTATGCGTATATATCTTAATAAGAATAACATTTAAATCAGTGTAAAAATTAAGCATTTGAATATTATTTTGCACATTACTTAAATACAAATAACAATAAAAAAATCGTTAAAATAATTGTGCACAACGATTTTTTTTAAGGTATAATATGTTGTTATATTTTCTACATTAAAATAATTGTGTACAAAGATTTTTTTTTTTTTATTTAAGTAATTTGCAAAACAATATTCAAATACTTAATTTTTACACTTATTGAAATGTTTTTTGAGGACTTAAATGTTAAGCCTAAAACAAAGAAAAAGGAAATAAAAGAAGAAAATTCCGTGAAAGTTCTTTGGAAATAAAATAGGCAAAAAAAGAAGAAGATCAAATGAGTAATGCAATTAAAATAATTGTGAATATTTCCGTAAAAATGAAATAAAAGAAGAAAATTCCGTGAAAGTTCTTTGGAAATAAAATATTCACTATTGTTGAAGATCAAAACAATTATAACAAAAAAAGAAGAAGATCAAAGGAGTAATACAATTAAAATAAATAAGGAAGGCAAATCAATAAAATAAATAAGGAAGGCAAATCAAATAAATAAGGAAGGCAAATCAAAAAAAAAAAAACAAACAAACAGATTTGAGGTTTCCTCGGCAGTTAATTGCCGAAGTTTTCAATTTTCCTCGCTAGTTTACTGCCGAGGGGCATTTGGGTAAATTACTAGTGTTTCTCAGCCAAAGGTAATGTGTCAACAGCAATTCTCAAATTTGGGTTAATATATGTTTATCTTCTGTAATATTTTTGGTTTACCCCTGTAAAAAAAATAGATTTTAACCATGTAATTTGAAGATTCTTTGGCATTGAATCTTTATGAATCTTGACTCTACAAAATTGATGATATGGTAGGTAAATCAAAACTCGCTCAAATTAAAGGGGGTGAAAGTACCTTAAATTTTGAAATTTGATCTCATGAAAATCCAAAACTAAAGAATCATCAAATTACAGAGTTGAAAGTACCTTAAGTCATGGATTTGTGCAATTATCATCACCCAGAAGACTCTATGACTTCCGCTTTTAGATTGAGTGGAGATGAAAGAAGATGAAATAAACCACAAAGAAAGAAGATCGTTAAAAAAATTATGTTTTTAATTTCATAAATTTTGGGTTTTTTTAATTAATTAATGATGTTCTATCATTGTTCTTCTTGTGAAGAGATGGAAAGCAAGCCGTGTTGTTGATGTTGGTGTGTTGTTGTTATTGCTGTATTGTTGTGTTTGAATTGTTTTTTTAATGAATTTGTAAAAGAAATTAATAAAAAAATCTGGATTTACGATGAACACCATGAGTTTATAAGTTAAAGAAGATGAAGATGGTGTTGAATTGAAATTTTTTTGGATTTTACAGTTTAAAGAAGATGAAGAGGTGTTGAAAGGAATATTTGGAAGAATATAATTTATAATTTGTTTTATTATATTTAATTAATAAAAAAAATTAGCTACAAATGCCACATGTACCTAAAAAAATCAAAAACAAAATTTATTTTACTGTCATTAGTCATCATGGCACATCATCAAAAAAATGTTCACTTTGCATGCCACATCAGCGAATCTGCTGAGTCAGATTGACTAGGGTTCATTTATGAAGAATCTTTATTTTACAAGGACGGAATCTAATAAAAATTTTTTACAGTGGACAAAACAAAAGTGGTCAATATTACAAGGGTGTAAAATACTATTAACCCTTTAAATTATATGAAATTTTTTAAAATATATAAAATTTTGTCAATCTAATCTCTAAATTAAAATCTTAATAGTATAAACTAAATTGATTTATTTCATATAATTTAAGAATTATTTATTTTTGGGTTACATATGCTTCTCCCTCTTATAAATTTTCAAAATTTTGTTTTTAGTCCCTACAAAGATAGTTTAGAGACTCCCCGTTTGGATTGAGCTTATTTTAAGCTTCTGAAAAATAGCTTATGCAAATAAATAAGCTTTTTATATTAATTCATAAGTTCTCACTAACGAAATTTGTATCTTGATAAGTTAATTTTTCATAAACTACCTTAACAAGCTTATGGATAATAAACAAAAGCTTATTTATTTGCATAAGTTGTTTTGCATAAGCTCAATCCAAACATACTTAAATCTTTACATAGTTTACAAAATAAATTGATGCTTTTTTTAAATAAAGTTAAATTATTTTCATATAGTTCATAAGTCATCTTTAATAACCCGTGAAAAATACCCACTTGTGTTGGCCTGGTGGTATTGGCTTAGGATTTGGGAGTGTGCTCCACCTCGAGGTCTCAAGATCGATTCTCTCTGGTGTCAATTTAGGTGGGCAAATTTAGCTTCTTCAAAAAAATAACTCGTGAAAAATGAAAATAGCTTATAAACATGCAAGTTTTTTGTAACATTTTATGGAATGAAAAATTCAAAAACTTGCCCATATTACATGGTTATTTTAAAAAATTAACCCGTGATTAATCACATCTTTAACTGTGAAATTCGCTTTGGCGTAATGAATAAAAAATAATTTTACTTTTTTTATTTATATAATTATGAATTTAGGTAAAGTCAATTTTTAACCTAAAACCAACCCTTCCTCTATAAACCCCTTATACATGTTGAGCTTGCAATCAGTTTGACAATTACAGGAGTTAGCGGCGCCGTTTTTCCAAATTACATCTCTTCCTTCGTCTCCTCTCTTATTATCTTGAATTTGCAGAGATCTGGTAAAGTGATCTTTTATTTTATCTATCCAATTATCACTAGATATTTAAGATATGTTCGCATGCACATATGCATACTTATTTTTTTGAACAGCACACACATATAGTTGAATGATTGAATATATTATGATGATAAATTAGGTAGGGATGCATCAATTTTTGATTCATTGTACTCAAACAACATATTCATATATGGCGAAACACAAGTCATGTGATTCTATAGATGACTGATTGCATCTTTTATTGTTGGGATTTTTCTCCTGTTTAAGTTTGTATTGTTTTTCCTCGACTAGATCTACGGCCGATGCAACAAAGGTCGCCTTATTGGCTATCATATCAAGTATTTTCTTCGACGAGTGTAATTTCTTTGATTAAGTACGAGGAGATTCTGCGCTTGGCTTCTTTCAATGAAGGTAAAAACGGTGGATGCACGTATCTACTGTTCCATATTTACTATTATTTTTTAGTTTGATTAAATCTTTTAATTTAAGGTGTCTGTTTTTCCTATGAATTTGTAGGATTTATCTTTTTAAATAATGTTATAATAGTATTTGTAAAATATAATTCTTTGTGGTGGCTGAAAGTTAAATAGGTTACTTTTGTTTTTGGTACCCAAATATGGTGGTCGAACCCCCTATTGTGTTTGGGTATCGGCTAGAACTATTTTGTTATTTCGCATTGGACTGCTTGTATTTTTAGTAGTCTCTTTGGCATGCTTTGTGCTGAAGGGATTGTTGTAGTTTTGTTAATATAATTCATTCTGGATTGTTAAAACAAAATAAAAATAAATTCCTCAACATGACAAATCTTTTTAATTATTGTGGATGAAACCATTTATATAATATGATATGTTCTGAATTGTCCATTATACGATTATGTCTCAAAATGTTTCTTTGTTTTGTTAGTTCGCTTGATTCTTTGTTATCGTCTTGTGCTAATTGTCATATATATGAAAGAGAGTTTTTTTATAATTAATATTGATTAGTTAACTTTTTCTCTAAACATTTGATAAGTTAGAATTTGTCTAACTATTTTTCTCCAAAGTAAAAATGAATTTATTTCTTGCCCAATGCCAACTCAGATGATGAAAATAATGTGCTCAAGTCCGTCTTAGATACAAAAAGTTGGGAAGACATCAATTGAAAAGACATCAGGGATGAAGAAAAATTGTTTGGTCGGGATTTGAAAGTGATTCGGGACAAGGCAAGGAAACTTTTTAAAAAGGAAAGACAAGATCTGTAAATTAGATACAATATTGGTAAGCGATGGTCGGATGATAAAAACAATGCGCTCAAGTCCTTCTTAGATGCAAAAAGTAGGAAAGACATCAATTGGTAAGACATAAGGGATAAAGAAAAACTGTTTGGTCGGGATTTGAATGCGATTCAGGACAAGGCCAAGAAATTTTTTAAAAGGAAAGACAAGATCCGAAAATTAGATACAATATTGGTAAGCCATGGTCAAATGATGAAAACAATGCGCACAAGTCTTTCTTAGAAGCAAAAGGTTGGAAAGACATAAGGGATGAAGAAAAACTGTTTGGTCGGGATTTGAATGCGATTCAGGACAAGGCAAGGAAATTTTTTAATCTCAGGCTCAACACCTACAGTCACAAAATAAGTTTTCAACCCTTCCTTAATGAATGCACAACATGATTTAAGATTGATTTCATTAGGTTTCCCTTCTGGGAATTCAATCCCTTTACCATTGTTCTTGTATATGTTGTAAATCGTAGAAGCTATTTTCCTTCTGTCAATGCCTGATAAAATGAAATCTTCAAGAGCAATATCTTGTTTACTTAAAGGTTTTACTTCACACTTTTCTTGAAGCTTCTGACAAAGAAACTTGAGTTTGTATTTCACAAGTTTTACAAATGAAGTCAAAACCTCTAAGCCCTTCCTTAGATGCTTTCAGATCCAATAAAGTCTTTTATTGTTGTTTCATTAAATCAACATATTTATCTTTTAAATCTTTCAGCTCATTGGTTCTGTGTTCAAAGTGTGTGAGGAGCTATTTAAGTGATTCAATAAGTTCTTTTCTGAGAATTTTAGAGTATGCCTCATTTTCATCTTCAGAGTTTGGTTCAGGTTTAACATCTGAAGCCACTGTAGCTACTAACCCCACAACCACATTTGCTTCATCCTTAGCATCATCCTTAATTATTGTGGATGAAACCATTTATATAATATGATAAGTTGTGAACTATGCATTATGTGATTATGTCTCAAAATGTTTCTTTGTTTTGTTAGATCGCTTGATTCTTTGTTATTGTCCCGTGCTAATTGTCAAGTATATGAAAGAGAGTTTTTTATAATTAATATTGATTAGCGAATTTTTTCTCTAAACATTTGATCAATTGGAATTTGTAGGTCTAACTATTTTTCTCCAAAGTAAATATGAATCTATTTTTTACCAATGCCAACTCCATGTGGTGCAAAAGGTACCATGTAATAGAGGTTGTCGTCCATGAAAACGAATGGAAGTAACATGTATGTTGTATGTGTATTTTATAAATAGTGGTAAATTCAAACATCGATTATTTGATTTGTATGTCTAGCTCTTTCTAGTGATCTAAAAATATGATATGAATTGGAGACATTTGAAGATGATGATGATGATGAATGTCATGGAGTCTTATTCTTCCTTGATAGGCTTAAGAAGCTTTTTAATTATGTAAATAGCATTTATCATCGTCTCCTAACTATACTTTTACTATATATAATATTTACTTATCACATTTTTTTGGCAAAATTACACAATTAGTCCCTTAACTTTATTTTAGGTAACACTTTCGTCCTTTATCTTTTTCTTGTCACGATTTAGTCCTTTATGTTATAAAATAACAACATAGTTATCCTTTTTTATGAAAAAAATAATCAAAAACTCCAAAAAAAAATCATCAAACTCATAGGCAAACGTAAATCTTCATCATACAAGCCTAGAAAATCAAATTTCTTTGAAAAAAATCTCATAAAAAATGATAAGATATTGTCATTTTATAACATAAAGGACTAAATCGTGACAAAAAAAGATAAAGGACAAAAGTATTACCTAAAATAAAAATAAAATTAAGGAACTAATTGTGTTATTTTGCCTTTTTTTTTCTGCATGCATATGTGTTCAAATATATTATTATTGTTTTGAAGCTCGTAACCAAAAAAACATGGATCATCGGAACATGCCTCAACTACAATTTTGTTTTGTATTGTGATCAGCACTATCATCGACAAGATTAAGGGAAACCCCATCTTTCATGATCTTGCATGAAATTCAGTAGAAGTCTCAGCATCAATGCGATTAAGGGAAAACCCATCTTTCATGATCTTTTGACTCTCTAGTTCTATGTTTAATATATTTTGAATTTGATTACAGAAATAAATGAGGCAAAAAAAAAAAACTAGCTTGCCCTTTTGTATATGTTGATAGTACAAATACAAAACAACAATTTAGAGCAAAAATTGATCAAGACGTAATGTTTACGTATACTGATGAACAAGGCCGTCCCTGTGAAATAGGAGGTTCGGCTTTCCTTTTAAATAGATTCTTAGTAAAATAAAACGTAATTTTTTTGTGTAGCTAAATTTCATTAAAAAAAAATCAGAATCAGAAGAAAACATGAAAGGAATTAAAAAAATTAAGTGAAAGAGGTGAAATTTATTCAACGGTGTCATTTGGATTTGTCACTCCTCTGTTGTGGAAAAGGGTAAAACGAATGGTTTATGCGAAGAAAAAAATGATTGTTGTGATTCTTTCAATGAAATAGCTTTCCAAATTGACTGATTAAGTGACTATACAAATTAGGGATGGTTTGATAGGATCCGATTTATGTACAAAAAAGAGAACTAGAATCTAGAAAAAACTCAAACGCGTACTAAAGAAAGAAAATGATATAACATATATATTTTTTATTTAAGTGGGGAGTGAGTATTAGAATTAATTTTTCGATAGAGGCCCGTAGCATTTGGAGGTCCGACCTGATTGAACACCTTGCACATCCTCAAGGCCGAGTCTGGGGATGAAAACGTATTATAATAAGTATACACATAGAAAGTACAATTAGTGTTTGTATTTGAAATCTATACAAAAGATCTTAACTATCATTGACCCCTATCATCTCATCTATATCAATTTTTTTTTTTTTGGCTTTCTCGCATCTATATCATTAATGCAATCTATTTTACTTGTAGTTCTCTCTTTGATATTGTAACATATACTTCTCTCATTGATACTTTACAATCTCTAGGATAATATATACTTCTCTCGTTTATATTGTATTATTTCAGCCCTATGATTCTAGTACTCCTCTCATTGATGAGCCTACCATTGCCACCTTAATATTTGTCAAAACATGATTGCATATTTCATACAAATCTCATACATATATTTCAACAAAATCATATGTAACAACATATATCCACAGTCGTATAAAAACAACATTTCATCAAATACAGAAATCACATCAAAATATTTTTTCAATATCAAGTCAATTTTTATGAAATAAGTGATGATAGGAAAGGTGAGGGAGGAAGAGAGATTGCAGGTTTAATATGGAGTTGACATAGATATTTATGTATAACTAAATGAAGAGTGATACGAACACTCTCTTCAACATTTACTCTTTTATTAGTTGAAATTTATGTATTTTATATTTCAAAAAATTGATTCTTTTTTTTTGTTACAATTTTAAAAAATTGGTTCCATATAAAGTGGTATAATCCACGTTAATTTCACTCAATTAAAGAATAAGTCGTAAAGAGAGTGTTAGAGATATAGTGTTCCTGTTATTTAAACTCTAAGAAATTTTTTAAAACATCAAATTTTGTCAATCTAATCCCTAAATTAAAATATTTTATAGTATAGAGTAAATGAATGGATTTCATATAATAAGAATTATTTATTTTTGGTAGCACCTGATACCAATCTTTTAAGAATTATTTATTTTTGGGTTAGATATGTTTTTGCCTCTTATAAATTTTTAAAATTTTGTTTTTAGTCCCTACATCGATAGTTTGGAGACTATTTAGGCTTCGTTTAGATTGAGCTTATGAAAAATAGCTTATGCAAATAAATAAGCTTTTATATTAATTCATAAATCCTCACTAATGAAAATTGTATCTTCATAGATTATTATTTTTTATAAACTACCTTATGAATAATAAATAAAAATTTATTTATTTACATAAGCTTTTTTGCATAAGTTCGATCCAAACAGACCTAAATTTTTACATAGTTTACAAACTAAATTAATGCTTTTTTAAATAAAGTTAATTATTTTCGTATAATTTATAAGTTGTTTTCATACTTAAATGTTCATTTCCGTTATCACTTTAGTCTCTGACGTTAAATAATTTTATCAAGTGATGACGGAGTAATTCAAGAACCAAATGACCATTTAACATTTGATGGATTAAGGGAATGTTTGGACAAACAACTTATTCAAAGCTTAGAACACACGTGTTTATGGAATGAAAATTTCAAAGAAAGGTATAAGAAGAAACTGAATTTATTCCTAGTTTTCTTTTTCCTTTATACCTCAATCACCCTTCAACATCAAAATCTCATTCTCTCTCTTTCTCTCTCTAAAATTACTTTCTCTCTCTAGAATGGCGACTCCACCAGTAGTCAAATTCCCGATCTTCGCAACGGTGAGAGTTATCGGAGTTGTGATCGCTATTCTTCTCTTAACATGGGTTGTTCATTTCAGAGGAGGACTCGCTCTTGTTTCTGATGACAAAAGTCTCATATTCAATGTAATCAAGATTAAATTTTTAACTCTTTTTTTCATCTGGGTCATTGTTTTTTTTATTGATTTGTTATTATTCTTTGTTTTTGTGTAATGGGTTTGTTTTTTTCTTTTCTCAATTTTCTGTTTATTCTGTTTTGTTGGGGCAATTGAAAATTTAGGAGTTTTAGGGTAAAAATGTTAATGTTAATTAATTTTGATTTTCATTGGAGCGTTGACCATGTGGTTATGAAGTTTTTTTTTTTAGTGTCTTTGATTTGGAGTGTAAAATTTGATATTTTTTTTTTTTAGCATATTATATGTAGCACGGACACTGACACGACACGTCGATAAAATTTTGAGAAAATGACATAATTCAATGTAATCACAAGTGTCGGTGTCGGACATATACATGTCAGACACACATGCATTTTTAGAATCAATGTGAGTTTCACGAAATCACGGTGGCAAATTGTGTTGAAGTGCCTTAATTTCTAGTTTCAAATTTGAGCTTGTTTGGTATTTGGTATTGAGGTGGATTTGTCGAAATTAGGTGGCATATTGATTTTGTTGAAACTCCCAAATGTAGCTTTTGCAAAATCAAAGTGGCTCGCCGTGATTCTACCGAACTCATGGAGAATCCAAACATGTACCTAGCGTTATGTTTGGTGAGCACAAAATGAGATGCCTTCTCACCGTGATTTCCATAAGCTTTACAGTGTAGCTTCCACGTTGATGTGGTTTTCTGCCACGGTTTTAAGGATTGTGGTCGTGGAACCAAACACATGTTTAGTCTTGTACTGTTTTTGTTTAAATTTAGTCTAGCGTGTTCTAAAGTGTTCATTTTCAGGCAAAATTATTTGTTAAACATGTAGATGCTTGGTTACCATAAAACAACATGGATTTTGTTTAACAATGAAAAGTGGTTTGTGCATCATGTCGAAAATTTACATAAGAAATGCATTTAACAATATAACATTCATTCTAGATCACATTGATCAAGTGTTCACACAACCACACACTTGGTCTTGTGGAGGTTTTTTTATGTATATGTTAGCTCTAAGTTTTTGTATATTTTACTGGATGTTTTTATATTTTATTCTTTTGAGCTTTATGTGATTGAATGTATTTGGATTTTGAACACTTTTATTCCATGTAGGTTCATCCGGTGTTGATGGTGATTGGCCTTGTTCTGATCAATGGTGAAGGTGATTGTTCTGTCTTCTTTAATCCTTAGAGAATGTTCTTATATGTGCCTGTTTGAAACTTTTTATGGTGATATTTGTTTGAAGGGTTTGTTAGATCTCAATAATAGTGATCAACAAATTGGAATTTTTAGCAGATGATAGAAAGCAGAAATAATTTTAGGATGGTCCCTTTAACTGTATGTAATGCAACCAAATGCTATGAGAAATCTGAATAGGAATTTGACATATTTTGTTCTTAATTGTTGATTCTCAATGTTTCCTATTGTCAATTCCCATAGATTTTCCCTGTATTTCAACGGTGAAGCCTTCCATGGTTATTTAGAGTTTATGCTTGGCTAACCTTTCTCCTTAAATTCAAGAGTTGAAAGTTCATGTGAAATTGTTCTGTGTTGTCTAATTGCAATAATATATGAAGTTCAAATAAGATTTTACAACTTCTTATCTCCATTTATGACTCTCATCATTGTGAATTGAATAAAACTAAAGAAAGTGTCTGTGGTTTCAAAAGAAGTTTTCTGTTTCACTTCTTAGAGTTACAAATTTTCGGCCTTTTTTCGGTCTCTTTCCTCTTTTCAAATATTTGTACCGAAAAGAGTGAAAATTGTTGTTTTCGCTGCTTTTAAACTGTTGTCTTAGTTTGCATATAATGTTTCCTCTTACTATCCCTTTATTAGTTTGTGTGTATCGTCATTGTAGTGTTAGTACTAACTCCGTCATCTGTTTTTTTAACAATGTGCAGGGATGCTTGCGTACAAGACGGTATCCGGAACTAAAAGCTTCAGAAAATCAGTTCATCTAGCATCACAGTTTCTTGCTCTCATTTTGAGCTTAATTGGTCTCTGGGCTGCTTGGAAATTTCACAATGACAAGGGCATTGACAATTTCTACAGCCTGCATTCATGGTTAGGCCTTGCCTGCCTTTTCCTATTCTTCATCCAGGTATCTTTTCCATTTTAGTCGAACTTTATCTTAGTAAAGGTCCAAACTGGTACTCGAGAAAAAACACGAAGACCTATTTAGACCTTGAGAAATGAAAAATGCCATTTGTTCATCCAAAATTTCAAATGTCAGTCAAAATTACTCTTTTAAGATAATCTATTGGGACATTTTAGTTCCTGATTTGTAGTATTTCGACCAATGTTTTAAAAACCGGATTGGAGATCGAACCAGTAAGACCTCGGGATCATGATTTAATTGGTTCAACCAACTGTTTAACCGCAGATCTACCTGGTTCAATCTAGTTCAACCACACTACATGATAATCAGAATCAAACCACAAATGAACATACTAGTTCCCTGTTGATCTGGTCCGGTTTTTAAAACATTGGTTTCGACTGACATTTGCGATTAAGGAGTACCAAATTAGTACTTTTTATTTTTAAGGTGCAAGTAGGTCTTTGAATTTTTTCTCAACGACTAGTTTCGATATTCACTCTTTTATAATAACAAGTTCAATTCAACTTCAGAATTTAGATTCCATGTATCTAACTGCTCTCTGTAATATTTGTCAGTTGGCTGCTGGATTTGCAACATTTTGGTACCCAGGAGGCTCAAGAAATAGTAGAGTCGCACTAATGCCATGGCATGTGTTCTTTGGTATCTATATCTATGCATTGGCTATAGCCACAACTGCTACTGGTCTTTTAGAAAAGGCTACATTCCTTCAAACCGGCAACGTCATATCGCGATATTCCAATGAATCACTTTTGGTCAACTGCTTAGGCATTTTGATTGTTGCTTTAGGTGGCTTTGTTATTCTCGGTTTAGTTACGCCGACTTATAATAAAGCTGATGATTTAAGAGGAAATGAGTGAGTGATTATATATTTCAAAAAATGAGAACATGATGAACGGTTGTAAGATCCTTTTAGGTTGCATGGATTGTTGTATGAACAAACTCTTCAACATATATACACAAGTTTCATTTTCTTTTCAGAGTTGAATGTTTGTTTTGCTTTTATCAATGAATAATTTATTTGTTTGTTTCGTGCATGTTTGGGGAATGAGACAAGACTTGTATTTTTTGGCATTTATAGTATTTAATATTTTATTTTCTTGTCAACATATTGAAATATTTGTTTAGTTATTTAGTTTATTGTATATTTAGAGGTCCTCTAAAGAATGTTAAGTGACCTCAATAGAAAAGTCTACACAACAATAATTAACTGCAAAATCACCTAGAATATCAATAACTTGTACAATACTAGGCACCATTAGGGAAAATGAAATGAACAAATTATTGAATATAAGATTCAATTATTCTAACTGATAGGACATAATGTAGAATACAAATTATAAGTAGGAAAAAAGATATGTATGGATATTTTTTGTAGTCTTTTATCTTTCTCATGAAAGGGCATCCCATCTCTTATAAAGTTGAGTAGGTGCTTTAATAGTAGTATTTATTCAAAATTTTGAATCCATAAAATAAAACAATAAAAAGAAAGACACTTCTAAAATTAATTTAAAACTGGAAAAAAATGTTATATATTCAAACAAGCTTTTACCATCTAGTGAGTGGAACTTTAAGGAAATATGTTTATTTTGATGTATAAGTTATCCTTCTCAATTCAATAATGGTATATATATTAATATCCGATGTTGACAGCTTAGTCACATCATAGGAATATATTTATTTGCTAGTTGAATCATAACTGGAGAGGGAGCAAGTACCACTTAGAAAAAAAACAAATACTATAATCCACTTTGGGCACAAATCTAAAGGTATTGCCAAAAAAAAATAGATTACATAGATTTTCATTTATTTTTAAGAAAAACAAATTTGTTATAAGTAGTTCAATTTATTCCCATCTGTATTTGTTTACTTCATCCATAATTATGAAATAAATCAGTGAGTTATACTTGGCAAGCTTTCATCTCCCGCAAGCAAAACAGAATGAAATGTCACCTAGCAATTATGCATTCCTAGCAAGCAAAATAAAGAATAAAATGGCTACAAAGCATACTAGTTATACCATGTCAATGTTCAATGGTAAGCAATAATTGGATGCGATGCTTAATGTATTCAAATTTCAATCAACCCTCTTTTTCAATTACAGTAATAAAAACAAAAATTAGTGACAACTTCACCAGCATCTTATGGTGATGGTTTACATAATTATTTACTACAAGGCAATAATCAGATATGAAGCTAGGTATAAAGAAAACTTGCCAAACCAAAATTGTGTGAGAAATTATCCAAAACTTGTGAATGATATAATACATAGCTGAATCTGCCTGGAGAGGCAAAATGTTTGCTCTCTTCGCTAGGACAGTTTGAATACAAAAATGTCCAAAATTTCATAACAAAGAGGCACATAATTCCAATATGGAAAATAATACAGAACCATAGAGTTACAACAATCATAAAATTTATTTCGATCAGGCCTTCACATTTCCATTCCATAATTTATATCAAGACCTGTTATCTTCCATGTTATCTTAGGATACATTCCTACCAGGCCTTTGCATTTGCATAATTTATATCCAGACCTGCTCTCTCCCATATTCTCTTACAATTACTGGCACACTTGTGGGTGGGACCTGCCAAAGTAGAAATATGAATCAAAACATATTTCGTGTAAACCATCGTATTTTAAACCAAATATCATTTGAGAATGTTAAATAAAAGTTTTATATCACAAGGACAACGGCTTTTGCTAATTTTTTTAAAGTGAACCAACCTAATAGCATTACACTCTAAGACAGAATCACAAATACAACTTCGTAGAAACTCAAACATGGGGACTAAGTCGCCATGATACATATGCAAGCAATGGGCAACTGCATCACTCGTTTCCTAACAAATTGAACCACAAAGTTCGGATTTGAGGATAAATGCTCAAGACTTATTAACAATAGACTCAAACTCAGATAAATGGCTCTACAAAGTTTAGTTATTACAAGCATTTAACGAGTTTTTTTATATAAGAATGGTTTCTTTTCCTCTATTCTACTAAATTATAATCCCCCTCCCGCTTCTTTTTAATAATTTCTTTTGGAAAATAAGTTTAAGGACGGACATTATCAAAATAATACTTTGTATTTTTCTATTTGCATGTCCTGTTTTATGTTAATCTTTTAGGTTTTTTGCAGTTTAAACTGTTATCTTGATCCTCAAATTCATTCTCCTAAGAACACAGGGACATGATTTTGCACTTATTACAGCAACCTAAAGCCCAACTGGATAAATGCACACTACGAGGCTCCAGGTTAAATGCACTTATGCCAAGTTTTAGCAGAAAATGTATAACTCTTCTTTAAACTCTCAGCACTTACCATGCCATAATCGGTGACTATCATTGAAACGTAGTCTGAAGGCATTGCATCATAACTGCAATCAATTTAGAGAGAAATGCAGGGTTAGAGTGGTTAAATAACAATTTCGTGTGGTGCTGCAATTAATAAATGCTTACATCAAATTTAGAAGTTGCAGATTTTCAATATCAGCCCAACCATTCAAGTGGTTGACATCCATTCTACCTGGAACATTTGAAATGACTTCTGGATCACCTGTAAGCACATCGTAAAACATAAGCCTTCATACGGACACAAGGAAAAAGGCCAATGGTAAACTGTAAATAAAAGCCTCATCATCTATAAACTGTTGAATATACATACCAAGTTCATTCGAGCAAATTGAATCCAGCTGTACCCTTTCATGAAATTTATAGGCCTCACAACATACTATGACTGGTACACGGGCTGCATGAGCAACCATTGCAACACTTGCAGTCCCCACTCTTGAATATACCGTTCCGTTAGACAGTATTGATTCAGCACCCAGAAAAACCCGACTAACTTCATGCATTATGTAGGAAACACCATTTATATGAGTGTATGTACAGTTAAGACCTTTCTCCACAAGCCTGCGGAGTAACTGCTGGCCTCTAAGCTTTGGACGAGAATCAACTATCACAACACGAAACTGTTTTCCTAATTCGTGTGCATGTAAAAGAATCATTTCAACAGCCAATGATGACCCATAAGTTAGAAGAACATCCCCATCTCTTATTTTGGTGACAGCGTGCTTGACTATGACCTTGTTGGCAAGTACGATCTTCTCACTTATAAAACGCTCAATATCTGCTTGGAGAGAAGTTTTTGCTTCTGACTCAGACAAGGTTAAAGGTAGCTTGGCTATCTGACTTTTGAGAAATCTAATTGCATTTCCCATGCTGATTGACAGAGGTCGGCACTCAATAAGAAATGATACATAACTACCAATTTTTGCTGTCAAGTCTCTTCCAAGACTCTTCTCAGGTGGAACCTTGTAGTCTTTGATGGCCTCTTGAAATGCTTGAAGCATTGCAATACAACGATCATTGCCACCAGATATATCTCCAGATATGTATTGCAAACCCACCTGACAGGCACAATGAAGATCATTAGGATTTGAGGAAGCATATTTAAAAAGCTCTAGTTCACAAAACGTATTGAACTGGGTCCTAATCACTGTCCTATTCACTACAACTTCGTGAATAAGTTTTAACTTTTAACTACAATTTGCTCATGATGGGGTATCTTGGTGAAACTATAGGATGCTAAATGCAATATGCTTTTATTTGGATGCCATTCAACATAACTTCATACATAGCAGATGGTGTATACTTGAGGCAAGATTGTGCCTCTATCATTGTACTAAGGGTTTAACTTCAATTAACTATCATTGTACAAAGGGTTTAACAAGTTATCAACTCTACTATTATATACCCAAAAATAACAGTGGTATAGAAATCAAATACTCTATAGTTGCATTGACATCAAATGACAGGATAGCATAGTACCTTATAAACAGCAGGATGCATAGGATAAAGGTCGAAAAACTTTGCCTCAAGATCTGGAAGCTGACTCCCATGTTCATATTGTGGTAAATGCCTGAACAACTCAACTCTGTTCCTAGCCTCAGTTTGTTTCACCACAGAACGACGTTTAGCTTTCTCCACTCGGCTCTTGTCATCATACTGCAAGCGTGGTTGAGGGACATCTTTCTTTCTATCCTTTTCATGTGGAAAATCACCCCCCTTCTTCTCAGTGGCTGCAACTGATGCATTATCAGATTTTTGTGCAGGCTTTACTGCTTTAGCTGGTCTTGCATTTGCTGATGTAGCAGTTGCAGACGCCTTATTTCCTTCGCCTAGTGACACATTTTATAAAATTCTACCTTATTAGCATCATCGTAATGAGTTGTGCAGAAAAGTTACCTATGAAACAACTCATAAATACCAAATTATATCATCCTAAAAAACCACAATATTTGAGTCCATGAACAGTTAAAAGTAGTTCCGACAAAGAACTAGGAAACCAATAGCCATAAATTATTAAGATCAGCATATAATCATGGATAGTATCCCAACAGCAAAAGCACTTTCAGTGAGATAGCTCAAATGCAAAGTCACAGACAGACACAATAACATTTCAAAACCAAATACGAGAATGATAATACACACCTTTTGCAGCAGCCTTTGCAGCTCGTTGAGCTTCTTGAAGTTCACGTCTTTCAGCTTTTGTGAGTTTTGGTTTCTGTTGTTTTGAACTATTAGATTGGTCTTTCATTTCCCCAGCTGACCCTCCTCCTTTGTGTGGTTTTTCTTTTTCTAATGGTGAAGAAGAAAAGGGCAACAAAATCAATTTTTCATTAAAAGACATCTCATATAAATTGACAGCAAGAAAATCAGGCCGATTCCAATTCTTATGATAATATAATTAACCTTGTGAATGGTGTTAAAATCAAGACATTCACACAATTCAAGTGGAGATTAAAACAATATGTGACAAAAGATGTATTTAAATATCCAAACGAAGACCTTTCTCTTAATGCAAAAGACAAACACACGTATATATAAACTTCAATAAAGGGGATAGCACTTTACTTTCAAGTTTCAACTACATCTAGAATTAACAAATCAACACTCAATAGTACAACAAAATACGCTAAACTAATACACACTTAAGCATAATAGAAGAGCATAAAGAGGAATATGCTAGTGTTAATATGTCCGTCTGCATGCTAGTGTGTGTGTGTGTGTGTGTGTGTGTGTGTGTGTGTGTGTGTGTGTGTATAACTTATGTTCTCTCTCTAGTTAATAGCTTAATATTAGTTTTTATATATTCAAACAATATCCTGCTTTTTAAACCTATTATGTAGAATGTATTACTCCATTTCACAAACCCAATAGACTTATTCCCTTCCCTTTCTGAAACTAATTATGTAGATTCAGAAACCATGTCCTATCTATGCAGAATTCTAGATCAAACCAGAATTTGATGATTAATCTTACTTTCTCTTTCTCCTTCATATTTCACAAAAAGCTCAATCAAGTTTCTAATTAATTTCACCCTACATTGATGAAACTCAAATACAATGGTCTCAACTAGTATTCTCCAAGTTCAATTTCAAACAAACCAAACCATAGATTATTATCAAAATCAAAATCAACAAAGAATAAAAATCTAAAGAATTTCTGACCAGGAATCCCAAAAAGGGCAACAAAATCAAGACAATAATAAGCAAATAAAAACAGAACGGAGACAACAAAAATCAATTGTTCTCTTGACAAGACATCTTAATATACGTCGATAACAAGCAAGTCACGCTGATTCCAATTCTTTATAATCGTACAATTAAATTTCCAAATGATATATTTAAATTCTATATATTCAAATAAAGACCTTTCTCTTTATGCAAAAGACAAACACAGGCATATATCTAAACTTCTATAAAGGGGAGACTACATCACTTTCAAGTTTCAACAGTTCAACAAAATACGTTAAACTGATATTTTTTGTACTCAACAGTTTAACTTAGTTTTATCTCTTGTTATTCAAATAGCTTAAACATAAACGTTTCTATGATAACCACTTACGCTATAAGCTCTTAATCAAGTTCTTTATCCAAAACATGGTCTCAATTAGTATTCTCTACTACTTCAAATCCATAACCATTTCAAATTCAAACAAACCAAAACATAGATTATAATCAAAATTAACAAAGGATAAAAATGTCAAGAATTTCTCACAAGGAATCCCAAAAAGCTCAATAAATTTTTTTATTAGACTGCATTTCCAGTTACTAGTAATTTCACCCTAGACCTTACGAAACTCAAATTCAAGTTCTAATTGAATTGACTTATTTGAGCTTACCTACTAGCATAATCACTTGTGAGACTATTCCGGAGAGCTTAAGAAAACACTGTACAACATGTCCGTAAGCTATTTTCACCTTATTTCTACAAACTTAGTAGCTTATGAAAACAGCTTATAACTTAAATACAAGCAGTTTAACCTTATTATAACTTTTATCATAGAAATAGCTTGTGTATAAGCACTTAACAAACAGGGCCTCAATCTCCATTCTCTAATCTCTACTACTTTCAATCCAAAACCAGTTCAAATTCAAACAAACCAAACAGCTTAAAATATCTTCACCTTATATTTTCACAAACTCAACATAATAGCTAATGGAAACAGCTTATAGCCTATATACAAACAATTTAACTTCATTTTATTTTAGTTATAGAAATAGCAAATTTATAAACACTTATATCATAAGCACTTCAACATCTACTTATATAATAAGCAATTAATAAAAAGTTTTTTTTTATCCAAACATCAATTAGTATTCTCTACTACTACTACTACTACTAATCCAAAACAATTTCATTCAAATTCAACATTTACTATAATCAAAATAAAAATTTTGAGAATCTCTTACCATGAATCACAAGAGAATCATTAACAACAGAAACAGTAGTCAAAGCACTCTCCTTCACAACAACATTCCCTTTCAAAGCAGTCAAATCAAACCCCCCTCTCGGAAACGAACTCGCCACAATCTTCTCCTTCCCATCAAAAAACCCTCTTTCACCACCCAACCTACTCGAATAAGACGACGACGGCGCCGGCGACACCGGCGCAGCATCAGAATAGCTACCATTTCCACCAACACTAATCGATTCCGCCCTCCGCGGCGAAGGCACCATAGCTGCAGAACGATGGATGAGGAGATTATCGGAGAGATGACGTGGAGGAGGGATCATGACGGGGGAGAGAGAAGCGGCGGCGGAGGTTTCGGGTAAAGGTGGAGAGTGAGTTGGGTCGGGTGGACCGGATTGAGAACGATCGGGTGGTGCGGATGGAGTGAAGAAACCGACTTGACGGAATTTGGGGACGGGGTCGATTATGGTGCGAGGAGGACGACGTGGTGGATCCATTGTTGAAGTGTGAAGGTTTTAGCTTAGGTTTAACGCGCGTTTGGATAGAAGTGATTATAAGGGATTTTTGGAATCTTTATGAGAGGGACTGAATGAGTGTATGCAAAGAGTAAACGGAAAGCCAAAAAGTAACTTAAACCACTCTCATGTGTCTTGGATCCACATGTTAACGGGAAAATTGAACCACTCTGATTAATCGTTTTATTTTTAGCAAAATCAAAATTGATTCTATTATTTTTGACGGCTTTCGATTTTTACACATGAATTTATAGTTTAATTTATATTTGCATAAATATTAAATATAGATTATTTATTTTCAACTTACTTTTAGCTTTTTTTTTTAGGAAACTTACTTTTAGCTAGAATCAATTTTAGAGAATCATTTCTCAAAAAAAAAAAAAAATTTCAAAGAATCAATTTACTCAAAATCAATTATTGTCACCTTAAACCAAAACATAAAATTAATCTCATTTTCTAATGGTATGTTGGCTTCCACATTTGAAGATGACAAATTGATTAAAAAGACTTAGAATTGATTTTGATAATGAAATTTAGTATGTTTTTGTTGAACCGGTGGTAAGGCATGAAAACCACGTTTGCAAAGAAGCTCCGATTTGTAGCTTCCAAATATCACGGCTAAAATTGCATTGAAGTGCGGGAATGAGTGACTCAACGCTACACCAAACATACCTTTAGAGTATTTGATTCTAAACGTAGCTTTTGCACTCGTTTTATAATTGTTCAGGGACGGATCCCTTCAGGATGGGTGTGGCTATTGCCAGACTAGCACAACTCTATTTTTTTTATATTCAATCTCTAATTTTATATCATATATTTTTAATTTGGAAATATAATTATATATGATGTATTGGTCTAGTGGTCAAGTGCATGTTTTCCTAACTCATAGTCTTGGGTTCAAGTTTGGACGATTGTTTTTGTCATTTTTTTAAAGAATTAATTGATAAAATATAAATGTAAAAAAGAACATGACGGAATCGACACGGCATAAACTTCAATAATAACTCATCAACCACTATACTATAGTGTTTGATATGTTTTATTAGTTGCAACATCATCATATACTAAAAGTTTGTAACTTACTCGTACGTAATTATTGAAGAGTTAAATAATATTTTTGATTCTCTCCTACAGTCAGACTATGTATTATAGGAGGAATTATAGGGTCTACGGTTTTGACCTTCAACAGTTGAGATTTCATAGGATATGTATTTATTAGTTTTATTAGTCTTTTATTAGCCTTCTTTAGTTAGCCTCTTCTGGTTAATATATATCCATGTACAGTTTCTTTGTTTTGATATATACAGAAATATATGCCTTTCAATATGGCATCAGAGCAAAAAGATCCTGAGAAAACCGATTCGGAGAAGAAATCTCATACCTCCGGTAACAACTCATCGATTCTCACACCAAGCTCACCATACTATCTTAGTTCCTCGGATAACCCAGGAACACCCCTGGTAGCAGTCTTACTCAATGGCGAAAACTACCGAACGTGGTCGCGTTCAATGAAAACTGCACTCCGTGCAAAAATGAAACTAGGTTTCATTGACGGAGCAGTCACAAAGCCGGTAAAGCAGAATGCAGACTACCAAAACTGGGAGAGAGCGGACTCCATGGTGATGGCATGGATCATAAACGCGACGGATCAGAAACTTCACGGCAGTATCTCGCATGCAACCACCGCGAGAGACGTCTGGCTGGATCTCGAAGAGCGTTTTGCTCAAGCAAATGCACCTAGAATTTCCCAACTGTGGCGCAATCTGTGTCTAATGCAGAAAGATGAAGGTTTGAGTGTGACCGAATTTCACACTCAATTCAAGAGCCTCTATGATGAATTAAATGAACTTCAACCACTGCCATCATGCACATGTGGAGCTTCGAAAGAATTGATGAAAAGAGAAGAAGATCAACAACTTCACCTATTCCTGGGAGGTTTAGACAGTGAGCAATATAATCATGTCAAGACCACCATCTTGAACTCTGATCCACTGCCCTCACTCAGGCGTGCTCTCAATCATATTCTAAGGGAGGAAGCGCGTTACAATACCGAAAGGGAGAAAGGAAATGTAAAAGTAGAGCAAGGAGCTGCCTTTTATTCCAACAATGGACATAGGCAGAAAAGAGATGGACCAAAACCCACCTGTGATCATTGTGGGAAGGGTGGTCACATCAAAGCTAAATGTTATGAAATAGTTGGATACCCTGCACATTGGGACACTCGCAGAACACAACGCGGGAGCGCAAAGCCAGGAGGAAGAGCTGCCACTGTTCAGGCAAATCAAAATCAAATTTTTGAGGAAGCAGAAGTAACAGACACAGGTCATGCTTTGCATGGGATGCGATTCAAGGGGACAGAATCATCAGTCATGGCTGGTAATAAACAGATCCAATGGGTCTTGGACAGTGGGGCGTCTCATCACATGACCCCTTCTTCCTTCATACTAGAGGATATAAGAGTTCTTGAGAAACCTTTTTACATCACTATCCCAACAGGGGAGGTAGTGCTTGTGGAGAGAACTGGAAATCTCAGACTTGATAAATATATCAAGCTAGTCAATGTGTTGATTGTTCCTAGATTTAGTTGCAATCTTATTTCAATACATAAACTGACGTGTGATATGAAATGTATGGTCACTTATCACTCTGATTCTTGTGTTATTCAGGACCTAGCCACGAGGAGGATGATTGGTTCGGGTAGCTTGCAAAATGGGGTTTATGTGCTCAAAGAAGTGGATCAAGGAACGGCTTATGCTACAAATCAAGGAGACAACACCACTCTTTGGCACTGCAGAATGGGTCATCCCTCAACTCAGTCTCTTCAGCAATTGTCTGGTTTAATTAAATGTAGTTTTGATTTCAATAAAATAGACTGTTGTGACATATGTCACAAGTCCAACCAATGTAGACTCTCCTTTACACAAAGCATGAATAAAGCTGAAAGGCCTTTTGATTTAGTTCATTGTGATTTGTGGGGAAAGTATAATACTGCTTCAAGTGATGGATCACACTATTTTCTAACATTAGTTGATGATCATACACGTGCAACTTGGGTGTATCTAATGAAACATAAGAGCCAAACCACCAATATACTTATGAACTTTTACAATATGATAGAGACACAGTTCAACACAAAAATCAAGAGAATTCGCAGTGACAATGGAACCGAGTTTACCAACTCAAAAGTACAATCCTTCCTCATGGATAAAGGGATACTTCATGAAACTTCATGTGTGGCCACACCGCAGCAAAATGCGCGGGTTGAAAGAAAACACAGACACATTTTGAATGTTGCAAGAGCTTTGAGGTTCCAAGCAAATCTTCCCATTCACTTTTGGGGAGAATGCATACTAGCAGCAACTCACATCATTAACAAGACACCGACTGTAGCCAACAAAGGGATCACACCTTTTGAAAAGCTGTTTGGGAAGTCACCGAGTTATGATCATCTCAGAGTTTTTGGGTGTTTATGTTATGTTGGAACGCGTTTGAAATCCAGAGACAAATTTGACCCAAGAGCAGAGAAGTGCATCTTTGTTGGTTACCCGCAAGGCCATAAAGGTTGGAGAGTCTACAGTTTAAGGACTCGTGAATTCTACACCTCGCGAGATGTTATATTTTATGAGCACATATTTCCCTACATTGAATCTCAAACAAATAAGATCAAAGAGGCACCCTCTAAAATTTTTCATGACATCTCTGAATCACACGAAGATGAGAGTCATGAGAACGAGATGAAAGATGAGGAGCGAAATGGTCAAGAAAAAGAAGACTCGACACAAATTTTGGGGGAGATGATACAAGAAGGCAGAACTGATGAGAAGGATGAAACCCAACAACAAAATGGCCTCATTGATCTCCCACCACGTAATAGGCGACCACCTGGATACCTTGTGGACTACCATCGCCCTACAATAAGCAAGAACCCCTCAAGCAAGCACCCGGATCAGTCCCACTCTTCAGGTAAAGCCTATGCTATCACTAATTTTATCAATGATAGATGTTTTTCCCAAAAACATCAGGTTTATCTTGCAGCAATCAGTAGCATTCAAGAACCAAAGAATTATCAAGAGGCTGCAACACATCCTGAGTGGCAAAAGGCCATGGCAGCAGAAGTCAAAGCACTGGAAGACAATAAAACTTGGGATGTTATGCTACCACCGATGGGAAAGAAGGTAGTCGGTTGCCGATGGGTCTATAAGGTAAAGTACAAAGCTTCCGGAGAAGTTGAGAAATACAAGGCGAGGCTTGTAGCAAAGGGGTTCACTCAAATAGAAGGAGAAGATTTCAACGAGACGTTTGCTCCTGTAGCTAAAATGACGACAGTTCGATGTCTTCTTTCAGTTGCTGTAGCAAAGGGGTGGGAGCTCCACCAAATGGATGTAAGCAACGCTTTCCTACACGGGGATCTCAAAGAAGAAGTATACATGCAAGTTCCCGATGGATACCAAGTTCCCAAGAAAGGAATGGTTTGCCGTCTGAGAAAGTCCTTGTATGGGTTGAAACAAGCTTCGCGGAATTGGTACTCAAAACTCTCTCAATCACTCATAAACTATGGGTTCCAAGAATCTGATGCGGATCATAGCTTATTCACTTACACTGAAGAAGACAAATTCATGGCTGTTTTAGTGTATGTGGACGATCTGGTAGTTGCAGGAAATAATAGCTCTACATGCAACAAATTCAAGCAATATCTAAAGCAGTGTTTTCACATGAAGGACCTTGGATCTCTAAAATATTTCCTAGGTCTTGAGTTAGCGCGAGGAGCAACTGGGCTATTCATTTGCCAACGAAAATACACTCTAGATATTTTAAGCGAGTGCAAAATGCTTGACTGCAAACCATCCTCATTTCCAATGGAGCAAAATCAGAAACTTGCTTTGGATGCAGGTCCAATTTTCGCAAATCCGCCGCGTTACAGAAGACTGGTTGGTCGTCTAATCTATCTGACCATTACACGACCAGAGATCACTTATTCAGTTCACATATTGAGCCAGTTTATGCAAGCTCCTCAACAGGCTCATTGGGATGCAGCCATGCGTGTACTGAGGTATTTGAAATCATCGCCAGGACAAGGTATCATCCTACCTAAGGACAATGATCTCCAACTAGTAGGATATTGTGATTCGGATTGGGCATCATGCCCTTTAACTCGAAGATCCACCACAGGTTACTTGATGAAATTAGGATCTGCCCCAATATCATGGAAGACGAAGAAGCAAATCACCGTGTCAAAGTCATCAAGTGAGGCAGAGTATCGAGCCATGAACCAAGCTGTTAGTGAGATCATTTGGTTGCGCAGTCTATTGTCCAGTTTACAAATTCAGTATGATTGTCCTACTGTTCTGCATTGTGATAATCAAGCTGCAATCCACATTGCAGCAAACCCAGTATTCCACGAAAGGACAAAACACATTGAAACCGATTGCCATTTCATTCGTACTCATCTGCAGAGAGGCGTAATTTCCACCACCTATATCCATACTAAAAAGCAACAGGCTGATATATTCACGAAGGCATTAGCATCCAAGCAGTTTCAAGATCTTACTGCCAAGTTGGGTCTTCATAACCCTCACACTCCAACTTGAGGGGGAGTATTGAAGAGTTAAATAATATTTTTGATTCTCTCCTACAGTCAGACTATGTATTATAGGAGGAATTATAGGGTCTACGGTTTTGACCTTCAACAGTTGAGATTTCATAGGATATGTATTTATTAGTTTTATTAGTCTTTTATTAGCCTTCTTTAGTTAGCCTCTTCTGGTTAATATATATCCATGTACAGTTTCTTTGTTTTGATATATACAGAAATATATGCCTTTCAATAGTTTATGAGTGATTGAGAGAGTTTTGAGTACCAATTCCGCGAAGCTTGTTTCAACCCATACAAGGACTTTCTCAGACGGCAAACCATTCCTTTCTTGGGAACTTGGTATCCATCGGGAACTTGCATGTATACTTCTTCTTCGAGATCCCCATGTAGGAAAGCGTTGCTTACATCCATTTGGTGGAGCTCCCACCCCTTTGCTACAGCAACTGAAAGAAGACATCGAACTGTCGTCATTTTATGAGTGATTGTTTACAATAAATATATACAATGGGATACATTTTTTTGGGTGAGATTGTTTACTTCGAATTGACCATTTATTTAAAATATTTTATCTTTGTTATAATGTTATTTAAGTTACAATTAAAAAAGGTTAAATTCCACTAAAATATGAACAATTTTTTTTATTTTTAGCGTAATTAACTTCGCTAAAATAATTAGCCACATCGATAACTTTATCCCAGATCCGCCCCTTGTCATAATCCCTAAACCAATAATTTACCACAAGAAATTCATAGGAAAATTATAATTATTAAGAATCATGAATTATTCGACAAGGTACCTTACGGTACCTAGGCTCAACATCTTGAGCATTTTAATTTCTAGTGAATGGATAGAAACACATTTAAACCGTCAATATTTTCTTAAGGACTTAGAAGTCCTCCCAAAGGGTCTAAGGACCCTCCTAGAGGCCTCAACGCCCTTCTAAAGGGTTGTATGGCCTAGGGTGCGCCCTCCACAGGGCGCCGCCTCAGCAGTTTTCTACAAGCATCTAGATTTCGGCAAAAAGACCAAAGTACGCTCATTACTTACTGCTTAAGTCGCGATAAATCAGGTCTATAGAGGACTATAAATACCATCCTTGAGAGTCTTCTCAAGAGTCAAGACATGACCAATACATTACAAAACCCTAATCACGATTATTATACTTTTGCAAGTACAACATTCCTCTTGAATGAAACACCTGCATGTGTTTCTACCAAAAAACTCTTGCATGTGATGTGAAACTAGACTTCGTTGTGATGATTTCTTCCTTGCGAATCCAAACACACTAGTTACACCTTCAAGGTTCCTCTTAAGACTGAAAATTTTCTTTGATTTGGAAAGTGACAATATAGGTTTACTTTTTTCGGATTGTCGCCATGTAATTTGTACGACGGTTCAGGCCTCTCCTGGTTTATAGATTTTTTTGCTTGATTAAAAAAAAGAACTTGGAGACGTTGGTGAGGGGTGACTTCTGAAGGAGCATTTGCAAAGGACAAAAGAGATAGGGGAAATCGCAAAGGGTTTGATGAAAGTGAATAAATTAGAGTCAACTTTTGTTGGTAAATAGATTCTATACTTAAAAAAATAATTAAAAGAGGTACAAAAAGTGTATAAAAAAAAAGTCCAATTTGTTTTCGATAAATATATATTTCAAATTAGAGACACAAAAGTAATATTTATTATACTTCAATTATTTTTGTATCAATGAGTTAATTATTCAAAGGATTGGAGAGGCTAATTATGAAAAAAGGTCAAAAAGAAAGAATGTATTCTTTTAAGTGGAATTTTCTCCATTTTTTTCAATTCTTACATCTACACCATTAAACATAAGAGATGAAAAGAGATATAAAATTGTAAAGAAAATAAGAAAATTGAGACAATCATACTTCCTCCATCCTTTTTTATAGGAGTAGTTTACAAAAAAAGTATTGTTCCTAAAAAGAAAATCATATACAAATTCTTAGATGCATTGATTACCAATTTATCTTAATATATGAAAAGTTAACATTAAATATATATTTAATTAAAAATAATTTAGTGATAATCACAATATTTGAGACAACTTTATTACTTCAACAATTTTTATAAGTATTTTGTAAACTACTAGTATAAAAAAGGACGGAGAGAATACGTAAAAGAATCTATTCCAGTAAAAAAAACAAGCTACATTGGTCAAATAATATATATTAAAAGGGGATTTTTCATGATGTCCTACGTCCACGTAGGATTTTTTTCTTTTTTTAAGGAACCTACTTATGATTTTTTTTTTAAGGAAGGAATCTACCTATGATTATTATTATTACATACTCAACGTAGTCCAATGGTACTATAGGTCAAAACCAAAAGCTCTAAATAGTTTCCTGATATTTAAATAAAACAGGCTATTTCATAGAAGTGATCGTTTGAACGTGAGTTAGGTCAGTCCATATTAATATTTTGCTAATAAAATTTGGATCCTGATCTTTTAATGATAAATATTAAATAAGCCCTTAATCCCTAAGTTAACAAAAACCACATTCAATAAGTCTTTATCCCTAAAAAAAAAATCTAGTCTTTTAAAAAAACAATCAAGTTATATCCCTAAGTGAGGTTGGTTATATAGATCAAATAACATTATAATATTTTATCGTATATTCATATTTTTATCAAATTTATTAATATTTAAATCTTTTTTTAAGAAGCTAAATTACCTTGAGCATGAGCACACTTTAAAAGTTTAAACTCAACACCATCAGATTTTATAATATCTAAATCTTTCCTTGATAATTTACTTATATCTTTTCTAGGTCTTCCTTTGCCTATAATATTTAACTACCTTTAATTTGATCTACTCACAAACATCATAGTACAAAATCTGCGGATGCGGATCCTCTCCTTCTCTTCACTCTCTTCTTCTCCCTCATTCCACAAGTGTTTCTATCTCTCCCTCTCTAAATTTTAGAAAGAAGATCAAGAATGAGAAGAAAAAAAAAGAAACAAAAAAGATCACGAGAAAATGATCAAAGAGGGATAAACAACAAATATGGAAGTAGAGAGTGGTTGAAACGAGAGGATCCAATTTAAAAATCCACAAATCTCCTTTCTACATGTTATACAACATAAGTCTAGTCTTCAAAACTAGACTTATCATACATCAAATACAATATTCTCATCTTTACTATATTTACTTTATGTTTGTACCGGTCTTTTCAGTCCAACACTTTATCCCATGAAACATTGTCGTTCTTACACTCCTTTCAAGCAAATTTTATTGACTCATAAACATAAACATATTAGGTCGGTACATTATCTTTTATTTTGCTTTGAATAAGGTGTGGTACATTATCCTTAATTAAGGTCAAAATAGTTAATTTTGCAAGTGTAAAAAAAGTGTAAAAGTGTCAACAACAGGTTCATTAATTATTATGCTAATGCGCCTAAATGAGTGATGATTTGCTAGATGTACAAAATGATGATCAATTCCATATGACACAACACAGTTCAAAGACTAGAAAAAACGATCATTGTGTTCTTTTCTAACATCATAGTACGTGACTTATATATGTTTATCCATGTCTCTATACTGTTTATCTTATAGTATAATTATACCCTACGAAAAATCAGCTGACAAGTTGGTAGCAACCCATCTTGAGATTCTGCATCTCATGCAATTGGTGATGCAAGCAAAATAGCTAGAGAAAGAGATGTGACATGAACCATAGCTTTCATGCATGAGTAATAATCTATATATGACCCGTACTAATTTGAAATATATTAAGGACTTTTACTATAGAGATCATTTAAAAAGATTTCTTAACAATATAATAATACTGAATTTGCTGGTTATCTTTGCAATAAAGTTCTGTAGAAAACTTATAAGTTTTGCTAACGAATGTCTAAGAACATCGGTTAAGAAATTTCTCAATAAAAAATTTGTTTTAGAAATACACGATTTTATTTGTCTTGATAATGATTACACCATTTTTTGATACAAATTTACTTATCTTAGTACTGTAACCAATGTCCCAAAGACACTTATTACCATTTTCCAAAATTTATTAGTTGTTATAGTAGCTGACCTTACTTAATAAGATAAGACTTTATTGTTGTTGTAAATAAAAATTATATGTTCTTTTGAAAAATAATCGCAACACCATCCCTTAAAAGTAAACCACACATCCATATGGACCACACCAACCAAATGAAAAAAATTCTTTAAAATGTTTCAATTTTTTTTTTTTTTAAGAATTCTTAGAAATTGTGGTTGGGTCTCAGATAAACCTCATACAAAACCGACTTATGAGGTGAATAATTTGAACCATATTTTAATATCATCTTAAAAATTGTGGTTGTGGCTAACACAACCAAGGGTGGGAACTGGTCAGGCCGCTCGACAGGGGTCTACAGTCTAGCCTATATAAAGCCTAGTTTGGCACGACTCGTTTAATAAAAAGGCCATGCTTTAGGCTTTTTATAAAGCATGTTTAATTAAGTAGGCCAGACTAAAGCTTACAAAAAAAGCCTATTAAGCGCGTCAGGCTGCCTATTAAACTTTTTATATATGATATATCTTCCATTATTGATATTGTTGATGTATTTTTTTCCATAAACTCAAGTCTTCATATGATTTGGTTATTTAGTAACATATATATTGATGTGATTAGATCTTTGTACGATTTCGTTATTTAGTAGATGACATGTTCTCGTGCTTTAGGCCTTCATAAGTTTTGGTCTATTTAGTAGTAGGTTTATAGGCGTTGTTAAGCCTTATTGTAATACATTGGCTTTTAGGCTTCATCAGGCCTTAAAAAATGTCAGATGGACCATGAAAATGAGCCTATGACGGGTAATAGGCCAGACTCAAACCTATAATTTTTGAAATAGGTCAATCTTAGGCCTTACAAAGCTCAGCCCAACCTAACTCATTTCCACCCCTAAACACAACCCCGTAAAACCAACTTATAACTATTGCCGCCGTTTATAAACACTTATAATTTAGACCATCTATCAACTGATGTTGGACTATTAATTAAACAAGAATATCACAATATTGTTGCAATAAATTGATTTCTCCATCATCATGAAAAACACCTACAATGCCCAACCATATTGAAAAAGAGAACTTACAAGTTGAAAATGTTGACAGACATCGTCATCTTGTTGAAAGCAAATAACACACAACTTGTCGTGAGGAGATTGAATAATCCCAAGTCATGAAAAGCAAGTTTCATGTTGGCAGCCACTACTTAAATAGTCTCCATGCAAGTACAAGGATTTTTATAGTGGTTGCTTTCAGAAATATTCATGGTTCATATTTGTTTAAGTGTCCCATATTGATTGAGGGTGAAGGTAGCTCTCACCTCTAAAGTGATTTTTTTTTTTGGATTGTGTTAGGTCAAACTATAAAAACTCAGATGATATAAGTGGATTCATTATATCACATTTTATCATGTTTCTCCAAACAACTATAATATGAAGCAATTTGAACCAAAAATATCCTTCATAAGTTTGTTTATGAAGTTTTGTAAAAAATTTTTTTTTTATAAAGTTGGCCAAGAGGAGTGCTAGTTATAGCATGTTTCCGTTGAGCTTTCTTAGTTGAAAGTTGATGCTTCAATTTTGAGGTTCTCAGATCAAATATGACGTCAATCGCTTACAACATATTTTTGAAAATTGATCATCATACATAAAATGGTGGGACTCATATGAATTTAACTGAATAAATAAGTAAATAAAGAGAGTATTGAGTGTTCTTAACGATTCTCTCATTTGACCAATAATATCCTTCATTGCAACCCAAAGAAAAGATATTCCATATCTCAATTAACATTCAAATCATTTTATTTGGTGTCTTGTAAAATACAAAGAAGCAAGGTTGTCAAACTGATACGAGTTTAGCTCTTTTTAAAATAATATTAAAATCATTTCTTGGTGGTTTGTTATTACTTTGGTTGGTGGGTCAAATACTTCTACTTAATCCCGGTTTGTGCATAAAGTGTCGATTGTACAATGAAAAAAACTAATTAAACTTCTCAAAGTCACCTTTATATTTTATGCATATAAGCTCAGTTTTTTAACAATGAAAAAAAATCAACAATGACATTTCTACTTCTTTGTTGAATGCGTGTATGAAAAATTAAATATGTACTAATATCATTGCTGAATTTTTTTATTAAAAAACTGGACCTATATGCATATAGTTAACGATAATCACTTCCTAACATATCTATTTTTTAATTAATCTAATATTGTCAGTGTTAAATTTTCAAGCAGTTTTTTATGTGCATACTGCCAAATGAGAGAGAAGAAGGAGTCAATGAAAGAGTGATTACATAATACATATACACTGCACATATAAATCTGCATCTGCATGCCATGCACACACAAATGAATTCTTATATCTCTCTATATAATAAGCTTTATTCCTCAGTATATGACAGCATCATAGTACATATAAGTCAGATTTAATTATATATAAATGTATGTGGATAGAACCTTTGTAAGAATACGTACAAAAGTAATTTACTTTAACAACTTTCTGAAAACGTACCAAACATATATGCAGCATGCAGAGTACTATCTCTCTGTGTGTGTGAATAAAATACGTTAAAAGATACCATCTTGCTAGTTCTATCACTTAACTTACTTCCACACCCCCTTTTGGATTTTACTCTCCTATAGGTTATGGCTATATCATTTCTCTAACTTCTCTCCACTCTCAAGAGTTTTAACACTTTTCTTTCTCTATGTTCAACAAGTTCTTTCAGGTACGTATTATTATTGATACAATAATTATAGTTAATTAAAGATTATTTGTTAACTCTTTTTTGTTGCAAATATTAATAGTGAGTTGTTAGGTTAGATTAGATTAATATTTACTCATTCGTTTAAATTTGAATCGACATCCGATTTCTTTAACTATTAGCTCAAATCAATTAAACTACTCAACCCCCATTAATTTCCCTCAAAAAAAAAAAAAACCCCATTAATTCTTAATTTTTAGTCTATCTTAATTCTTAAGTAGGAATGTTTGGTTGAGCACAATAATTTTAAAAGTTTAACAAAATAATTATGTAGCTTTGTCAATTGTGATTTTCTACTATGATTTTGATGTCATTTTATTTTTTAATATTTAATTATTTTGAATTAATTTTGTCTGGGGGGATATCAATTTCCAACAAAACTTTAGGTACCAAAAAATTTTCCTATTTTCATTTTTAGTTTTTTCACCTTTCTCCCTACTTTCATATGAATGATTTATTTTTTTCTATTAACAGTTAATTAACTTCTCACTCTCATGATAATTTCTCTCTTTCTTGAATATTTTTAATTAGTGTGTGTATTTCTCTGAATTTGAGTATTTGTGAAGTTGAGCTTCGCCCCATTTTTTTTTTTTTGTTTCATGCAAAATCTCTAAATTGATGAATAACTCAGTCTTTGTCCCTAACAAAGCAGTTTGATTGGTGAATTTAGAGACATTATAGAAGAACTGAAATATTTATATTTTGAATTCGAGAAATCAACATTTTAAATTCGAGAAATCAACATAACCTACTAGTTAAATAGATTTGGATCGAATCCTAAAAGTTAGCTAAAAGATTGAGAATACTCATACATATATTTATACACTTAACAACCCAAAAACCTGAACAATGTGAGACAAATAACAAACTATAAACAACTTTAAAACCAACTTCAACATACTAACATTTAATTTAATTACCTATAAAAGAAATTAACGCTAGCTATTTAAATTTGAATTGTTTGTTTTCCTTCCTATATATGGGTATGTTGATTTTGGATTTAAAAATTACGATAGAGCTTTTTGAAACAATTACCGGGGTGAGTCACGACCAGGTCGCTTTCTTTAAGACGTTCTAACTGTACGATTAAAGGCTGCACTGCCAGAAATCGCTCGAGAATAACACCTCAGTATGGTTTCGAAAAACCAGTCTAATATGGCACGTAGACCACTCGAGAAACCAAAGAGGGGAGGAAGTTGACGAATCCAGGGAGATGAGAAGGGGATTCGATTCTCGGTTTTGGAGTGAAGAATCCCATTCCCGAGCTCTCTATTTATAGAGAGGTTTCGACCTCGTTTTCTCCGCTGACCCGCCAAACCCAGCCCACGTAACGGTAACCACGACGCGGAAACGTGCGGGACTTGGTCCTCCGCGTGCAGGAAACTCGGAGCAGCAAATAAATATAAGGCCCAGCCCAGCCCAAGCCCAAGCCGGTCGGACGGCGTCGCGCGTGGCTTATATAATTTTTGGCTAGCGCTCACTCCGTTCACAAAAGTGGGTACCCCAAGGGCACACATTTGGAAGTGATTTCCCACATATATAAACACTACTAGAGTGTGTGATCTACCCAATGTGGAACATAAAATTTTCAATTCACACTTTACACTAGTTTCTACATCATTGTGTTTACATTCCAATGTCTCCTCATAACAACTAGTATACTCCAAGTTTTTGCCAATATACACTAGTGTTCCAACAGGGTACACACTTGATCGTTGTCTAGGTTACTTTTCCCTATGAGTATTTGTCAACTTCATAATTTCTTCCTTTGATTTTGTGGAAGATCGATTCAAGACATACTTTCCTAGTTTCAACAAATAAATCGAATAATGATAGATAACTTTTGTTTTCATGATTTTTTTAACAAGAAAAATTTATATATAAAAAGTGTACAAGAGATAACTTAACCCCCATCTTTTTTTATCAATATAACATATAATTTTTCTAACAAATAGTTTAAATTTATCTTTAAACTATTTTTGAGGAGTCAGTATTAGATAAACTTAAGTCTTTAAGTTCATCACGATGTTTTTTCTTTTAAAAATATCGCACATGTACAATATCACACTTGAAAAATGATTTAGAGAGTACATAGTACTATAGCATAAAAGTACAATGTTATGATTAAATTGTCTTACTCTATCATATATGCTACTTGTACTATTATGCTACTTGACAACTAGTATATATTTTTATTCTTCAAAAAAAAAAAAAAAAAACTAGTATATATTTTTACTTTTGTCACTTATTATCTTATTGACTTTTTAGTGATAGAATTATGAAGCAGAGGGAGGTGGAAGCGAGCCATGCAAAAATATCACTGCTTCAAGGTAGCAATCATCACATTTTATATTTCGGTTTTCCCCCAAAAGAAAATGTATTGGAAGAGTGATTTTGTTGTCTTATTTGATTCTTATAATTTTTAATTTACTACTCATTAGGATTAGGATTATAAACCTCCATAGTACATTTTTGTCGTGGATTGCTATAGTGGTGATGGAAGCAGTTGAAGGTATGTCTCATTTAAAGCAATACTGTGCCCTAGCTACATTGAGATATATATGCATTCTATTTTCTAAGTCAAATTGAATTTATTAATTTAATAACTTGAGGACTAACTTAAGCACAAGATGTATAAATTCACTGCAACAATAAAAGTTTAGACAACAATAAAAAATCGAACCTCTCTCTTGGATGATTTACCTTTTATCATAATAAGTTTGAAAACACTTGTAAAAAAAAGATAAAAAAATAAAAAGAAAAGGATGAAAAAAATCACACAGGATTTTTTTTACTAAACCTCTGGCGAGCGGTCTGACCTATTTCCACCTCTATTTACAACTCATTCTGGTTTCTATATAAGTTTGCTCACACTGAACGATTCAAAAACCTCGCACAAGAAATGATATTTAATGGAGTGATTGTCTTCCTTCTTGTACTATGGTAAGTTTTAAGGACAATGTTGACTGCTTCAAATACCAATTCAACTTTTTACGTCATATGATCTTCCCTTTAAGTTAACATGCCATGTTAATTAAGCACCCATTGTCATTCCTTTCTTTTTGAGTTTAAGTTCACTTAAGCAAACTTCAAAGAATATAGTGCTCTCATACTTTTGCAATCGTTAATACATTAATATTGTAGAATATCACGTCACAGTTGAAGCTATGTTTTCCAGCTTCTACTTTTTCACGGCAATTGATATTGGAAACGCAGGTTTGGACCATCCACCGCTAAACCAAACAGGCAATAAGATCATCATGTATCGACTAACTTGGTTCAAGAAAATACTAAACAAATATATCTTAGAAGAACCAGCCAAAGAGCCTACCCCGACCTCTCCGTTTAGAAGGATGACATATAAAATTAAAATCTCTAAGTATGAGTTTGGATTAGCTTTTGCACCGTAAATCTCACATCCCGAGGCAAGTAGGACTTGGAAATCCTGGAGTTATAAACGCAAGTTTTTGTGAAAACGTGAAAATCCACCATGATTCTATAGAAACCACCGCTAAATCAAACCAGCAATAAATAGGCCCAAACCGGCACCCACACTCGGTTAAAGCATAATTTCCCATCAAAGTCGGAGCGGGTTGGAGCGAATACCCATGAATCCAAGTTATGTTCTCATGCATGTGCTTATTCATTGTTATCGTATATTCTTTAAAATAAAAATTTGTTTCATTCTGCTGACAAATCTCCAGAAGTTATAGTCAAAACCATCTTATCAAGGTGTCCCTCCCTAAGACCATTTACAATGGTTCACACTCTCAACACCCACTTTTTCTCTTCCCAACACTCCACATCATTTTCTCTCTCTTATTCAACACTCATTCAACTTTTACTATCTCCAATGGTTTTTTCATTCAACACTCTACCCCACCACTTTTTATTTCATATTCTTATTTAATTTTATATTTTTGTTTCTCTGAGTACATAAAATTACAATTCTCGATTATAATTAAATTAAAATAATAAACACTTAACAATTTATTTTTATTTTCTTAACTTAAAATGCAATACAACAATCTAAGCGCACGACAAAAAAAAAAAAAACTAATAGAAAGATAATCTTAAGATTAAGATAGTGAAAAACTTGGTTTTTTTTTCTGTGTCCAAATCAAATGAACCAAGTCTCTATTTATAGACAAAATAAAATCATGAATTTTGGTAAAAAAAAAAAATTAAAAATAATAATTTGCAATAAAATAATTGAATTCAAATTATTAAAATGAGTAAAATCCAGACAGTCAATCAGAATTTGCCACGTGACGGCTACGGGTCCTGCATGGCAGAATTCAAGATAGTTGAACCAATTCAACTCCTCTCTCCTCTCTCCTCTCATTCAACACACCATTGCATTGCATTCAAGTGTTGAACCTTACTTTCAACACCACCATTCAACACCATTGCACATGGTCTAATGTTGAAATATACAATGCAGCTCTGCAAAGTTTGTACTTTATGTCCGTTCACTGGATTCAAAGTCTCTTATAGTATAAGATTGAATTATATACGTTCAAACCATGAAAGGATGAAATTCCATCAGTACCATAATCATTCCAACATTTAACGTTTATTTGGGTTTGTGGGCTGCACTTGCACCTACTTTGTGCGGTTTCTTTATGCCACCAGGATAATTACTAGTGTGCAAGCTAAGAGGAGATACACCTATGAACCCCGGATACTCCATAATAGAAACGGACCCATATCATATACGTATCAGATATCGATACTCTACGGATACTCACATCCACAGATTATTGGAATTAATTATTTTAATTTAAAATATATATTTTATCGAATACTTATAAGATCCTCGACAAATACACACAAATACTTATAAGATACTTCACATAGACGTATCCTGGAAGGAAAAAAAATGAATGGTAAAAAAGTGAGGCTGTGTTGTGAAAATTTCAATGGAGATGTATATGATTCAATTTAAGATATGAATCAGTATAATTGTTTTTCGATTAACCAATTAAAAATTATATTTTTGGTGGATGAAAGCAAAGAGAGATAGGAGATTCAATCAATAAATAATAAACAAACTTTGTATTGAGTTCTTTTATTGATGCATTTGCTGATACTATAACATACGAATGAAAATAGAATATAATTTATATAATTTTTTTTTATTTTTTTTATATTTTGATTGCATGTATTATTTTTCTGTAAATGATGGCTTTTATGATTATATAGTATTAAAGGATCATCGATGCTTTTTTTTTTTGAAGTATTTCACCTCACAAATGCCAACATGTGAAATTATGCCAACATGTCTTTTTAACTTGATTGTCCATAAAAAGAAGAGAAATGTCCCTAAAAACAGTTGTGATTGTCTCTAGAATATGATATGTCCTATACATAAATAAATTTCTACATTTTTGCTATTCACAAAGTAGATTACATGGTTATCATTTCTTAATTGAAAAGAAAACTAAAGTTGCACATGAGGAACCAATCCAACTACACCATAAGCTTACTTCCATCTTCAAATGTATGCTAATATGCCGTTTTACACAATTTGTGGTAACAAATTCATAGAAGCCAACCCATTCATCTCTGCCACATTCATTAAATATTTTATGGATTATTCTTTTTTTTTTTTTGGGTACAAATTTTATGGATTATTCAATTAACTTGATTATGGTATAGGAAACAAATGTTTTATGATAATATTGTAGAAAAAAGGACCTAGAAGTGGAAATGTTGGAGAAGAAAGAAGATAAATCAGAAAAAAGAGAAGACAGTAAAGTTTTGAGAACAAAGTACAAATGCTAAGATATTTTGATACATTAAACTAAATCATACACTATAAATATATAGAGCCAAGTCATAAGTTTGTTTGTAAGACTCAACATATAAAATTTGTATTAAATCTACTCTAAACACGAGTCATCATTACCTAAGAACAATAAACATTATCACCTAGGGACTGTTTTACTTACTAAATAAGCAACAATCTAATTATGACACTTACACTTAAACAAGCAACACTTTAATTATGACAGAAAACAACAGTAGATAATAATGAACAAAAATAGCAAAAATATCAATCTCCAACAGATATTACACTCCATTAAATGTTGAGAAAAAGATTGGATAAAATTTTGCTTAATGACTTTCAAGACCATTAATCTAACTATGTTTAACTCCATAAGTGAAATACAAATAATCTCCATATCAAAACTTAAGCAGATTATACATCTCGCTAGCTGAGAACTTTTGCATACATGAAAGGAATTAATCATAAACAATACATTTTCTTTAGGCAAGCCTGGTCTATTTTTAACAACCAATATTCCTTCATCTCAACCACTGGACCTACTCTATTAAACAACTCCAACTTGATACCAACATAGTAAAAAACGTGTCTAAGCATAATCATTCCCATAACAAAACCACATCACCAAATTGTGACCAAAACTGAATAGTAACTGCCAAAATTTAGAGATAGTAATGAAGGGAGTTATTTACACTTCAAATGCTTTAGTAGTATACTGACAAAAATGAAAAATAGCATCATCAGAGAGAAACCAAGATATGATCACTAAATTAACAAAAACAAATATGTATGTTTCAAAATCATGTTTTTCAGTCTCTTTCAAGATTTTGAAATCAAAAGTACCAATTTTTCAGAGAGAAACCAAGAGTACGAAGAGTGAATGAGATGATTACGAAGAGTGGGAATAGTGAATGAAATCAAAAATAACAATTTTATATAGGCAAAGAAACATGCATTGTTTCAATGTTTCCACATGCATGAATTAGAGCAAAACATTATGGGTAATGCATACTTTAATTAAATAAGAAAAGGTGGGAAGTGGAAGAGGTGGATTTTCTTTTCTTGGAAACGCTTTACAAATGCTAAAAGAAAACAAAATATATATATGATTAAATTGAAATTTGAAACAAGAAAATTTATAAAAGAGATGGGGTAAATTGAGTACCTTAAAGAAACAACTATCCTGAAATTTGCAATACACTTTTCCGAAGTTGAAATATTTGCAATCCATAGATCTAAAAGGACAAAATAAATACTAACCTCAAAACTTAATCATATAGCATGGACTCTATATAAACCAACTGTACGTATAAAACATAAGAACTTAAGTCCCTTTGGTTAAAAATCCAACCCCAACTCAAATTGAATAATATTAACAATGATAATACGTTAATATCAAATTGAATCGGTTTTTGAAGAAGTACATGCATATTTCTTTGTAGTGCTCAATCTTTACAACTTTATCTTCTTGTTTATCGAACCATGACAGACAAGGAATGATATTGTACGATAGATTGAGGCAATTAGTGAACTGTAACGTTTGCCTCGCCAATCGTGAATGCATTACAAATGGAACTTATGACCACATCTCTCAAGACGAATCCTCCTTCTTTAGCACTTACGTGAACGTCCTATCTTACTTGATTCTTCGACATCCATAGAGAAGGGATCATTAATAAATGATCTACAACACTTGTTGTTACGTGACCTCAACTGTCTTCTTCGGTTAAATGATTCTTCAACAATATGAGAAATCATGATGATGTAGTTGTTGCTGCAAATACATTTCCCCTTTCCTTTACGATCATAATCTTTGATGAGAAAACATAATAGGGTTGTTTATCTAATTATCATTATTATTACTTTATCAATACGATGTATACATGCTAAATATTTCATTCAACTAAAAAAAGAGGAAACCAAAAAAATAACAATTGAAACTTGAATAACAAGCTAACATTATTTTCCCCATTATTTTTCTTTTCATACTGCTGTATTTGGTTGAAAATTAACAATGAACACCTTTCATTGATCACAACAAAGAGGAAAGTCAACAAAAAATTGAAACTTTGAATCACAAACTAAATTATTTTCCCATTTTCTTTTTTGTTTTTGCATAATGATGTATTTGGTGTAAACTAAGAATATTCCCAATCTTACTTGATTAAGCGATATCCGTAAAAAAATGGTCATTACAAGTACGCTTTCCCTTTTCTTTACGATCATAACCTCTGGTGAGAAAACATAATAAGGTATGTCAATACGATGCAGATAAGAAAAATGTTAAATATTTCATTCAACTCAAAATAGAGGAAACCAAAAAACAACAATTGTAACTTAATATTTTCCCTATTTTTTTCTTTTCACACTGCTAAATTTGTTTGAATGATGATGTAGTTTGGTGTAAAATGACCATAAAAATGAAAACTTTACGTAGAAAATAGGAAAATTCCCTACATTTTTTGCAGCATAATGATATATTGGTATGTAAAAATGATAGAAGTTACTAAGTACATCTCTTTCTTATATGATCATAATCTCCGATGAGAAAACATAATCGGGTTGTTTATTAAATCATCATTATTATTACTACTAGACTTTTGACCCGTGCGCCGCACGGGTCTGATGTTCTACTTAACATTTGAGTAAATTATTATTTATAAATCAACATATATTAAACAAACTTTCTATCACATAAGTTGTATTCTAATGTGTAAGGGGTTGAGACATTAAATAGTTTAAGAAAGAGATCCGTGGTTCAATTCGTAAGTAGTTGAGTAGCGTTTTTTTACAAAAAGTGTACTTAGACCATCCACAATAAAATGAACTTGTTATGTAAGAATTGGTATCTGATAACTACTTTTATTGTGGAGTCAAAGAAGAGAGTACCTATTACGGAGACTTGGTACCAAATAATATGATTGTGTTATCGGATAATTGATGGTTTCTTGATATAGTTTGTAACAATAATATATTAAAATATTTCAACATAACTATAGTTTACATTAAAAGAATAGTTGATAATTTCTAAATTCATATTTGCTAGTGTACTACACGTAAACTGCGGTATAAGTTTCAACAAAAATAATGTTGTAATTCATCTTGAATTAATTGAAAATCATCCATAATTACATCAAACTCAAAATAATCTAAGGATTCATCAATGCCATGTCATATTTTTTTTTCTTCCTAAATTTTATTAAGCAGAACTAAGGTGTAAGACACACCTAAGAATGCGAACAGAAAAACAGATTACAAAGGGCCAATGCTCAAAAACACGGCCACGCTAAACAGCACCAAGACACCTACATGGAAGAAGCAAAATTTGCTGCTCAAACAACTAACTAAAGCACACACACAGGCTTAGCACAAACACTGACAGCACCTGCAATCAGCCAAACAGCAGTGGTTTTAACAGCATAAACAACAGCCGAACCCAACATCAGAAAAATAGTAATAACAACACCATCAGACACACTACAGCAGCAGCACAGAGACATCGACAACACCAGAAAATTGCTACAAAAGAAACCTTTTTGCCTACTGTTACACTATGGTGGCCAGGGGCGGATCTCTTTGATGGTCGGCGGGAGCCACGGTATCCCCCAAGATTAACTTATATAGTATAATAGGTGTATTATATTAGTAAAATTTCATTGCTGCAGTGGTTAGGGGGTGCCAGAAATTGCCTAGGGTCGCGGGTTCAACCCTCCCCAGTCGTCTTTTTACATATTTATTTCATATTCTTAGATATTGTATTAAAAAAAAGTGTTTGAGGGGGACTTGAACCCATGTTCTCTTCCTAATTATTAATTATTGATATAACTTGAAACCATTTAATATATATTCCATAGAAATTTGGCCCCAAGAATTTAACTCAAGATCCGCCACTGATGGTGGCTATGACTTACACGGTTATAACAATAAAAAATCAGCTATCCTAAGCAATAATCAACATAATCACAAAAATCAGCTTTCATAAGCTATCCTAATATACATTTTTTCATGACTGGTTGTGCTATGTTCTCAATATACATTTTCGAAGTCAAAGCCAACTATATTAAAACTCAATTCTAATTACTTGTAACTTGAAATCAGATAAAATTGGGAGGCATTACCTATGTAGAGTATACTATAACAAATAGTGATTTTTCTTCCTCATTTTCCCTTGTCCCTAAAAGCCACATCAAAGCTTGATAGCCTTCAGGTCCTTATCGTTCTCATATGCCACACTACTGTCTTCATAAAATAGTACAGATAATGAGCAAATAATTTTCTTGTTTGAAATCATTGGAGCACAACATGGAGAAATAAATATTTTGTAAGCTCATTATTTATTAAAAAAATACAAACTAATTGATAAAAAAGTAACTGATCAAAATGGAATTTTTTTTAGAGAAATCAGAGAAAGGAGAGAATTAGAAGACAGATTGGGACGCGTGAAGGACATAAAGGAAGAGATAATTCATGTGTATCTTATAAGGTTTAATTATGAGATATTAAAAAAGTAAAATTTCTAATTTCGGTAAGCAAGTGACTTAATGCAGAGCAAATTCCTCAGATGCCAAAAATATATCAATGAAGAACAAAGTTGAACCCTCAAATGCTCTCCAAAATTATACATTGAATTGTTATCCTAGACGCGAAAATTAGTTTTTACTTGTTTTACAATGAGACGTGTAATGCATAACTTTAAACCTAAACCATGAAAGACAAATGATGAAACATTTCCAAAACTCAGAGGAGTGTGACAGACAATCAACCATCAGGCAAATATGTGTTAAATGTTCAATGAAGCATTATAACAAACAGGTGGTGAAGGGAACACAATCAATAGTAAGAAAAAAACTAATTCACAAAGACAAAATTGGTTTACCTTGTGTTGATTATGTCTTACCTACTTTGACATGAGCCAGAACAATCTCTCTGGCTCCACCCCACCATTGATTTCCAACATCCATATATTGGCATACTAATGCAATCATAAAATATCCTATTGTGACATCTAGAAGCTGACCATTGCAAATCCAATCCAAGTTAACCTTTCATAATCTAAGGGGTAATCCAAGTTAAAAGTTGTTCAGGAAGAAACATAGTAAAGAGAAAGAAAAGAAACCATCAAATTAAATTCAACTTAGTATTTGACACGTCTAACAAACAACAAAGAACAATGAATCTTCAAAATTGTGGCAGATAACTTGTAATCAACTAAGAATATTTTATCACTTCTTTAGATTTTAACCTTGCTAAGAATATAAAAAAATAATACCAACACTTGCTTGAATCTAGGGGTGTGAAAAATGTGGTTAACTGAAACCATATCACTAAGCTGAACCAAACTGAATGATAAAAAAACTGAATCATTTTAATGGTTGAGTGGTTCATGAGTTGAAACACAAATTTAAACCAATTCAATTATAACTCAGCTAGACCATAATAGAATCATTGATCCAAGGCAAAACATAAAATACATAAGATACATTGCATAGACTTGGTTATAATTTTAGTTTCTAAGATGACTCAGTTCCATGGTTTGCAAACAGCACTACACATATAAACAACATTATTAGTAACTTGGCAAGCATACGGCACCCTGGTGAAAACAACAAAATTATTTGTTTATCACACTATGGTAGGCAAGACCTACCGTAATTAAAAAAAAAGGACATTGAATACAAACTGACAAATAAGTGAGAACTAATATCCATGATTAGACAAATATGTGGCTTATGAATAAATATTTAGTTTATGCAAACAACTATCTGTCAGTTTTCAAATAGCAACATTTATACAAAACAGCACAATATATATAGTAAACAATTAGTTTCTAAAATAGAACAAACATTTACAATATGCAAACAACACTATAAATTTAGCAAACAACACTATTCAACAACTATCTGTTTATAATTTTAAAAACAACATTATAGCTTGTTTTGTACAACGAAAATGAAAGTATATTCACAATGTCAAAGTCGTACTCGACGATGTATGTTCTGTACTTTACTTGTAGCGTGTTGATTGCCTTGTCATATTCTAAAAGTGGGTTTTTGAGCAGAGGACCTATAAAAAACGAAAGTCAAATTTTTGTCATGTATATATAGCAGGAAAATATAATTAGATTAAAGGAATATGTATTAAAAAGTTTACCAGTTAGGTAGTGATACGACAAAAGAGTTTCTATATTGATGCCGGCCATGTTTTCTAAAATAGCGATGAAAAGAATAGGGTTAATAGTGATGAAAAGAAGAGAATCAAAGAAAAGAAAAAGGTATGTTAACTAACCAGATGATTATTTGAACATAATCAATTGCACATAATGATTTGATAGATAATCTATAAAACTAAAACAATTACAGTAGATAATCTATTAATCTTATTTTAAACCCTAATTTGAAAATTCATAAACTGTAAAATCAACAAATCGATCAAAAACAAATGATTCAGCTACTCTCAATTTCAATTTCACAACAACCGATCAAAAACAAATGATTCAGCTACAATCAATTTCAATTTCACAACAAACCATTAAAAAAAAATGATTTAGCTACTCTCAAAAACAAACCGATCAAAAACAAACCCCGATCAAAAACAAATGATTCAGCTACTCTCAAAAACAAACCGATCAAAAACAAACCATTAACAGTTGAAATTGAATCGTGAACCAAGACAAAAGGAAGAACCGATTTGTTTTGTTGAAATCAGATTTAGGAGTGATGTTGCTTGTATATGTCGTGAACCAAGAGAAAAGGAAGAACCGATTTGTTTTGTTGAAGAAAATAGGAGATTTAGTTATGAGTGTGATTTGGCCGATTTGTTGAAAAAAAAATAGAACAAATGAAATAAGCAGACCGATTAGTTTAAACAAAAAAATAGAACAAATGAAATAAGCATTAAGGTTAAAATAGTAAATTAAGGCATTAGGGTTTAGGTTAAAATTAGGGCTAAAATAAGCTTATGTGTTAACTTTAATATTTAATATATAAGAAGATTTCAATACATTGCATACATGAAAAATGTTAAATATTTCACTCAACTCAAAATAGAGAGGAAACCAAAAAAAAAACAACAATTAAAACTTAAATAACAAACTAACAATATTTTCCCATTTTTTCTTTTCATACTGTTGTATTTGGTCGAAAATGAAAAATAAATACCTTTCGTTGAAGTCAACACAAGAAAGCCAACATAAAATTCAAGAAAGCCAACAAAAATTCAAACTTTGAATTTTAGTCTAAATTTTTTCCCATTTTATTTTTTGTTTCTGTATAATGATATATTTGAATGTAAATGAACAATGATTAACTTTCATTGAAATCAACACAGAGTAAAACCAACAAAAAATTGAAACTTTGAATCACAAACTAAAAAATTTCCCCATTTTGATTTTAGTTTTTGCATAATGATATATATTGGTCTAAATGAACAATGATTAACTTTTATTGAACGCAAACATAGAGGAAAGCCAATAAAAATTGAAACTTTAAATCACAAACTACAAATTTTCCACATTTTGTTTTTTGTTTTTGCATAATCATATATGAGTGTAATTAAATGAACAATGATTAACTTTGATTAAGCTCAACACAGAGAAAACAAACAAAAAAATTGAAACACTCACAAACTAACAAATATTTCCTCTTGTTTGATTGCATAATGATATATTTGGGTGTAAAATAAACAAAAAACATGAAACTTTACGTCCAAACTTGAATTATTCCTTACATTTCTTCCAGCATAATGATATATTGGAAGTAAAAATAATAGAAATTACTAAGCACATCCCTTTTCTTTACGATCATAACTATCCAACTCCGGTTATGGCATTTTACTTAGCAATTTCAACATTTTTTTTTCAGTATTTGTGTCCTATTTATTACATATTTTAAATCTCAACGTTTATTCATAATCTTTTGATTATTTTCTTAATTCTTGATCAGGATGAAATGATTTTTGTTACTTATAAGCTTATGATTTAATTAAATCAGTTGACTTAGTAAAGAAAATGCAATTTATGAGTCAATAAAATTGCAAATTCAAATTAAGCTTTTCTTTGGTCACAAAATTGAAAATTAAGCGAAATAAATTAATATTTTTTGACGCAATAAATAAATATATATATATAAAATCCTAATATTAATATTTTTATAATTTCTTAGCATATTCTAAAATATTAAGTAAGTTTTTCCTTTGTTACTAATAAATATTGCACATTTTATGAGTGGATAGTGAAACACTCAATTTGAGTGGATAGTAAACATTGCACATGTTATATATTAAAATATTTTCATGTATAATAATATTGTTTTAAATAATATTTTCATGTTATATTTTTTTTTTTCCTTCAAAAATGGTTGAGTGATAAAGGTCGTTTCCTCTTGTTAATGTGGCAAAGTGCTGCATTTAAAATTAATAAACAAAGTCAAAAAAATTCAAAAAAAATTCTTAATAAAAAAAGTATTGATGCACTTGAAATGAGACTGAAAAGTAGCATGAAATAGTGCTACCACTTCATCTTACAAAATTTCCAAAAATACTTTTCATTCTGTCATTCCAGTACATGTAACTGATATTTGTAATCCAAATGGCTGTATTCCAGCTTGATTCTAATGGAAGTTTATTTACCATCAAAAAAAAAAAAAAAAAACCCATCCGATCCAAGAGTGTACCATCACAATCACTAACACCTTCCTCAGCAAAGAAAAGTATAGACACCAATCCCAATCTATCACATTTCCATCATGGTCAATATTTAGGTAGGAAATTAAATTTAGTATATGTCTTCTCTCATTTTAATTATTGTATATATGACAAACTAACATGCTCCGTATGTGTATCATAGAAAACTTTGCAAGTAAAAACTTATAAACATTATGAAAACGATATAAAATTATAAATATGAAAGAATGACAACAAGGCCACCTTTGATTGAATGTGTTTCTCTATATTGGTTTGAATGAAGGCATGTAATTGTCATTGGGTTTGTTGTGCATAGGTGCACATCAAAGGTGCCTAATTTGTCAGTTGTCATGTGTGCAATTGAAGCATAATTATTGAGTAAACCATCAAATGATCATTGTCTTTGTACCAAATTCTCAAATTGGTCTCTGACTTTATTAATAATTCAAAATGGTCTTTGTCTTTGTCAATTATTTCTCAGTTCATAGTCATGTAATTGTTTTTTTTTTGTTAAAAAAATCAATCTATCGACGTGAGCTTAGCTCATTCGATATAAATATTGCATATTATTGTTGAAAAAAATTTGTAAGGTGAACTGGAAGGGTGTGTGTAAGCCTAAGAGGTCTGGTGGTCTTGGGTTGAAAGATGTAAGGCTTTTTAACATAGTTTTGTTGGCAAAGTGGATGTGGAATTTATTATCAAAAGGTGAATCGTTACGGAAGAAGGTGTTGATAGCAAAGTATATGAATCTATTTTGGTCAATCCTGATGTGCCTAGTTACAATGTATTGTATCTTGCTTCCTTGTGGTCGTCTCTGACTTACCCTTTGGTGTTCTCTGATGGGGGTAGTGAAAGTGGTTGTTTAATATCTTGGTATAGGTTCTTGCTTTGCGGATCAATTATCTAGGGTTTTCTAGTTTCCAATCAAAGAGATGTGGTCTCTGACTTACGTACCCTTTGATGTAAGGCTTTTTTTTTTTTTTTTTTTTTTATCCAAGAACAAGATTTAAGGGTGGATTTTTTTAACCTCATTAGTAGTTAAACCCTAACTCTTATGGAGGATAATGTGTCTTGGGTAAATGACTCGTCCGATTAGTTTCACGTTCACTATGCCTAAGAAACCTTGTTGATTGTGCCCCTATGTTTTGATGATTCCTCGGGCCTTTAGCAGGATATTGAGTTTGTTGAATCATGGTTCTTGATTTTAGTTGCATCGTTTTTGCTTTTCCTTTTGACATTGCATTGGATATATGTATCTCTTGTACTCAATTTCTTTCTATATATATGATTTGATTTGCCACTCAAAAAAACATACACATGTGTCTGGGTGGTTTTGTGGCTTTTTAGCCTTTGTTTGGTTGTCTTTTGGGATCTTTTATATTGTATCTTTTCTCTAGCATTTTCACTTCTTGTGTAGGGTTCGTTTTTGAATAAAATTTTCTGTTTTTTTTTTTTTAAAAAAAAAAACATATATACACATGGCCAGTCACAACAAGTATATAAAAAAATATTTGAACATTATAATTGCTTGAAAATAATTCAAGCTAAGATAATAACGGTCATTGTTGAACATTAACAATTATACATAAATATATTTAAATATTTTTGTCACCAGCATAATATTAAAAAAAATTATAAAAAACAATAATATTAAAATCAGCTAGAAGCTAGGAACAAATTTATGATAACTAATTGACATATTAACTAATTGAACATAATGTTTACCACATTTTAAAATATTGGCCATAAATTAATATGACACTCAACAACAGTTTAAGGTCAAGTGTCACATTTTAACATCATGAACAACAGATCATGGTACAAACATGGTTCAAGGGAGAATATAGGACAGAAAAAGTTACACTGCTGGAAGAAAACACAGAAAAGAATATCCTTGAAAGTCCTTAACAAACCTAGAGAGAGTTCATAATGGATAATAAATGCATAAAAAAAATAAAACCTAACATACTAATGTAGACGTGGATTGGTGCATTCCTCCCATGATTTTCCAAAGATTTGGAGCCCTGAAAAATTACCACTTAGATCACTAAATATCATCAAAATTCCCCTAGGTCTTATTTAAATATGGGTTAAATATATTTTTAGTCCCTATAAATTTTTTAAATTTTAAGTTTTAATCCTATAAATATTTTTATCATTTTTTTGTCCCTCAAAAAAATTCGTCACAACTTTTGGTCCGTGCATTTAAGAAAAACCATGTGTATCCTTCGAAATTTTGTATTATTTTTTGGTGGTTGTTTATTACGTTATAGAAATCTCTTTTGCAAAAGTTTAATTTTTTTAACAAGTGATGAATTAAATATGAACTTTTTAAATTTTTATGGCTTAAAAATTCATATTTAATTCACATCTTGTTAAAAAATTTAAATTTTTTATAGAAGTATATATTGTCATAATATTATAAACATCTCAATAAAAATTATTCATTCAAAAATCTGAAGTATACACATGATTTAATTTAAAAGCAGCGACCATAAGTTGCGGAAGAAAAAAATTTAGGGACAAAAAATATTTTTATAGGGAATAAAACTTAAAATCTAAAAATTTTATAGAGACCAAAAACATATTTAACTATTTAAAGATAGTACTAGAAAAATTTCCTCTGATAAAAAAGTACTAGAAATATTTGAATCAAAACTGAAACTTAAGAGCGGAAAAATGAAGTTAATTAATTGTCTGCAAATTTTCCATATTTTATAACTCAAAAACGGATTAGAGAAAATTTTCTATTTTTTATTTATTTATAATTTCTAATTGTTTACCTTTTTTTTAGTAAATTAAAAGCTTGTTTTTAAGCAGAAACTACTAAAAAAATTATAATTATCAACGAAAATTAAAACGGAAAAATGACTATGGTCTCTAGATTTGTGTTTTTTTTTAAATACTTAGAGATGGAATTTAAAAAGAATTTCACACTTTTAAGTCTTTAATATTTTGATTTGTGTTTTTTTAAATACTTAGAGATGGAATTTAAAAAGAATTTCACACTTTTAAGTCTTTAATATTTTATAAGTAATAAGTAAAATAGCAATTTCTTTTTTATGAAAATAATAAAATAAACACTGACACACATATGACATACCTGTAGAAAGATTCATGCTGGCTATAGCACAAAAGGTGGAGCGATTAGTGGAAGATGTACCATTATTATTAGCATCCCAATTTGGAGATGAATTTGGCAAGAAATTGAAATCTCCATTGTTGTTGAAACTTGTTGATGATTCCTTAGGGATCACATGGCTTTGATGGTAATGAGGATGATGATGATGATGAGAAACCATCATAGAAGGTTTCAACTTTCTCTTAATCACAATTGATTCTTCAATAACATTAAAATCATTTCTTGGTCCTTCACTATGATGATCTTGTTGAAAAGCTTGAAGATTATTTTCATATTTTTTCTTCAATTCTACTTCTTGCACCCCCCTTATGTTTGAGATCTTGTTACTAGTTCTTTCCCTTGCTCTTGCTCTTGCTTTTTCCCTTGACTCCTTCATCTTACTTGCTCTAACACAAGCTGGTTCTTTGATCTGTACTCTTTTCAACTTCTTCTCTTCATGTTTACTTCCTGCACCTTCCTTATGTTGTTTTAGGTTTGAAGAATTATTGGTAGCAATCTCGGAATCTTCGCAATCTGAGGAAGATGTGAAGCTTTTAGCATCACCACCAACTTCACTATTGTTGTTTCTTTGCTTACTCTTAGTTAGATCCTTAATTGCTTTCTTAGATTTTGTGAAAAGCCAATCAAGTGTGTTGCTAGCTTTGTCAAACCCTAACATGTCTTGAAGATCGAAGAACTTTCGAGCGATCTCAATCGAAAGCCTCACTCTTCGATCTCTCAAACCTTGAGAAGTGTAAATCTTGCTGTGTCGGTCTTTCTTCACCGGTTTCTTTGCGAGGAAACAGGAAATACCATAGTGAGAACCACCACCAAGAGATGAAGGATCTTGTTTAGGCATTGGAATAGCAATGTTATTATTATTGTTGTTACTATTATTGTTATTTTCTTGAGAAGCAGCCAAATTGGTTAGGGTTTCTGGAATATTTGTAATGTTATGAAGATTAGGATGAGGATGATGATGAATTGGTATGTAAGGAATTGAAAATGGATCATGAAAAAGTGTGTTATTGTTGTTGTTTGAAGAAGCATTTTCAGGATTTAGGAAAGGAAAAGGAAAGAGTGAAGAAGTAGAAGAAGAAGAAGAAGATGATGAAGGAAGAAATGAAGGGTAAGGGTTTGAACTGTAAGGGAACATTGGAAAATTCAATTTAATTTTTTAGCCCTAATTTCTTTCGTGAGAGGAAGAGGACCCCTTATGGTGTAGAAGAAGAAAGTATCTATCTACCTTCCTTTGAGTAATGAATTGGTTTCTTCTCTTCTTCTAAGCATAAACTTAACAGTCCATACATAGTCATGTTCCTCTAAAGAATCCTTTTATATACACATTTTATCCAAGAATATGATAAAATTAAAAAAAAAAAATTAAAAAAGTGTGCTATTAATGAGAACTAATTTATACTCAAGAATATGATAAAAAATAGTAAAAATGTGTACCATTAATGAGTGCTAATTTATGTCCAAAAATGTTATATTTTTAAAAAAAATGAGTACTATTAATGAGAACTAATTTATATTCAAGAATATGATTAAAAAATAGTAAAAATGTGTACTATTAATGAGTGTTGATTTATGGACAAAAATGTTATATTTTAAAAAAAAAAAATGAGTACTATTAATGAGTACTAATCTATATCCAAGAATGTGATAATAAATATATATTTCAAAGACTGACACATATTCCAGATAAAAGAGTAGGAAGAGATTTCAATTAGGGCAATGATGGAAGTTGGATTTGATTTACATAGTTTATATTATTACTATTATTATTTTGTGAATAAATTATTGGTTGGATCAGGTTTTCTTGTACTAATAGATTGTAGGGTAGAGAGGGAGAGTAATTGAGGACAAGACACACATAATTTGTGAAGCAAACGTAAGCAGAGGAAGGTCAAATCATTCAACATATTTTGACCATGTTCTTCTTGCATATATGTGTGTGATATTTTGATTTGGTTAGGGTTAGGGTTCCTTTTTGCTCAGAGAATTTGAAGGAATCAATGATTAAATGAAGTGCAGTTAGGTTAGTACATGTTTTTGTCTTAATCTAAATCAAGGTTTTTAGGGTCTGTTTGGGAAACCAAAAAAAGAGCTTTTAAGCTTATAGCTTATAAGTTCGTTTGACAAAAAAAATTCTGTTTGGTAACACTTTTTCACCATGAGCTTATAGCTTATTTCACGAGCTTATAATCTATTTTTCAGAAGCTATTCCAAGTAGCGTTTGAGCTTATAGCTTATAGCTTCTCATTTTTTCTTCTAATTTTACCCTTATTATTTCATTTAAATTGTATTTTTATGCATTATAATTTTTATAATAAGCTACGTAATAAAGACTACTATCCCTTTATTCCAATTTTTGTATATATATCAGCTAACCTTTTTTTTTTTTTTTTGAAAAAATATATACCTTCGTTTTTTTTTTTACGGAACAAAATACTATTATTCTATTAGTGTTACTTTTTATTTTTATTTTTTTGAGGTAAGTAAATGTTATTTTCTTTATTCTCTGTTATTAATATTACTCTATTAGTGCTACCTTTTTTTTTGTTTTTGAGGTAAATGTTATTTTCTTTATAAAGTAGAAACACTTAAATGATAATAAATATAAGATAAAATTTTAGTGAATAAAATTTAATTTAATTTATAATACATAGGATATATTAAATTAATAAATTTAAAGTATTTTTTTAAAGAAAAATTAGTTTACAAAATTACAAATACTTAAATTAATGATATAATTTTTATTATGAATTAAGAATACCCTTTATGTCATTTTACATTTATCAGCTAGTTGAACCGCTATTTTTACCAAACACTTCAGTTAGCTTATCAGCTGAAAGCTATCAGCTAGCTTATCAGCTATCCGCTATTTTTACCAAACAGAGCCATAATTAATTTATGTTGTGGTGTAAAAGATGGTGAAAAGTTTTTCATTTTGACCAAGAAATTAATTAGGTTTATATTTATATTATAAGGTACATACATATAAGGTTTTTAATTTCCTCTCAAACAGAAAAGGGTTCAACCTTTTATCCAAGGCAGGGCCCTGAAGTAAAGGTGGACAAAACCGGTTAAATAGTGTGAATCATGTGCTTCTATGAAAAAATCTTTTTTGAGTAAATTCTAAATGAAAAGATCTTACATCTAATTTTTTAAATATTTTTTTGGTAGAATATTTTTAAAATATTTAATATTTTATCACATTAATCTTTCAAATGGAAATTGCTGGATGTCACAAAGTGTCAACAAATAATATCATCGTTTACGGTGTTTTAGTCAAAATTGCAAATTAGAAAATCATCTTTCATAGGTATTTTCAATTAAAATTAGATTGAAAATTTTCTTCTTTCTAATATGTTTCCGTTTCAACATTGAACTATATCCTTTGTACTAATTTTATATATTATTATAATATATAAAATTATTTTTTACTTAAAATGTAATATATGTCTTTAGATATTTTTTAGAGGCTCATATCAAATAGGTAAGTACAAAAGAGGTAGGAACGTTGCATAATTAATATATGTAAAGTCTGGGGTTCGAACCTGGAACATCACCAAAAGAGGTTCATATCAAACAAAACTCTTGCGACATATATAGCACTACTATTCTCAAATATATTATTTTTATGAAAAAACAAAGTTTTATTATGTTGTTTGGGGTTTTCTTTTTTATCACAAAATATGAAAATGAGGTGAGTCACTCCATTATTATTTGATATAAGGCACCAATGTCATTCTAGTCAAGATCAACTAGGAAATTAGTTTCTAGTTGTGAAGCCCCGATACTTTAAAATGGATGACATATTGTATCCCCTGTGTATCATGCACCGATACCTTCCTGATACTTTCCAATATGTATCAGGAGAGTATCCGAAGATTAAATATTATTTTAAAAAAAAATAATTATCCGATACTTCCCGATACTTATCAGAAGAGTATTCGATAATTACCCAGCACCGATACCTGCCCCGTTATTCCCCAATTAATGTTGACTAAAATAACTTAACTCTTGAGTATTGATGTGTTCTTTTATGGATATAATGCTTCTTTTTTTGGATCAATATAGTATAACACTAACAATGTTCATTTTGGATATAGTATAGCATTGATGGTGCTCCTTTTGGGATGTATTGTGTATGTAATTGATTAATCATCACTCTCTTAATCGTCAATATTATTTATATTTATGTTGATGTGCTACGAGCCTATGACTGATTTTTTTGTTTTGTTTTTTTAGAGATATGTCTGGTTTCTTTTGTTTGTTAATATATTTGCATATTGAAAAAATGGTTATAATTATATTGTACATTTAATTATATATATATTTTTATTAACGTATCCAAGCCGTATCGTATCTTGATTTTTAAAATTTTTCCGTATCGGTGCAATATCGTATCCGTATCGTATCTCGTATCCGGGCTTCACAGGTTTGCAGGCATCTCAAAGGAGTAGCTGGTATGAGTGATACCTTGAAAGAGTTAATTTAATGAATGTGGTTCAAAATTGATTTTTTTTTTAAGTAATTTAGTGGTTCAAAATTCACCTCTTCTTAAGATTAGTACGTGGAGTGTATGAGATTCATATTCCAACTCCTGCATAAATTATATAATATTGTCTCTAATAACTGAGTTAAGATCATATCGACTCAAAATTTAAATTTCTATTAACAATTCTACTTTTTCTACTACTAATTAACACATTTGACAATCAAAAATAGTTTTGAGACTTAAGAGGGTCTCTTTCAAAAGAATTGCAACCAAATCAGTTTTTTAACAACTTTAAGAAAATTAAAGCCACATATAGAGAAGGTGAGAGTTTAGCTATGAATTCTTGACCACATGTATCAATTTGTGCTTGCTCATTAAGCATATCCTAGACTTCATATTGCTTATCTAAATAAAAATTTAAAAATCTAGAATCATATTAAAAGCAAATAAATCTATATACTAAACCTATGTGTAAAACACTAGCAAATATAAAATTTATTAAACACACCAACTCAGCAGCAAAAAAGACAAATTGGTAATTACAAAAATTAGGGTTCTTTAGAGTGGCCCGTACTACCTAGTGTCACTTTCAATCCAGAAAATTCATCAAAACTCTGACAACAATTGCCTCTGCCACACTTTTGATGATGTTTTGGGAAGGTAGGGGTCGTCCCCCAACTCTCATATCAATCAAAGAATTGGTGTTTACACATAGTCATATGCTTTCTTACTCATCTTGATATTTAAATTTGTACCACTACCTAGGAAAAGAAAATTTATATATTATAGTACATACTTAGTAGTTAGTACCATATATATTGGTGTATATCTGAATTTTAGTACTTGTTTAGGTACGTAATTTCATACGTAGCATAGTGATAAACCTCAAAAAGAAATTCGGGAATGACAATTAGGGTTAGGGTTGGGGCTATAATATAATTGTCATTTTTTCTAATTTAACTTTTTCTAATTAAGTGAATGGATGAAAGGTTTCATGTTACGTTTTTCCAAAGGCAAACTAAAAAGGGAAAGTAACTGTCTATTGACTTATTTCTTTTACCTGCCTTATATAGTAAATCTAGTAATCACACAAATCACAAATACATGATACGTTTTATTGTCCCTTCAAAACTTTTACATGTACGTGCAAGTAGTACCTTAATTAGGTTATATTTTCGACAAGGATGGGTGTTGATGTTGAACAACTACTAAAATGTTGAAATAACATCAGAAAATTATAGATAGCAAAATGTACAAATTCTTTTATTTATTTATATATATACACATAAATTTGTCATTTAACAAAAAGCAAAATGTAAAATCCCTCTTTAATTATATTGCTAAGGGTATGTTTGTTTCAAGTTTACCAATTTTATTTCTAGGAATAACATTCCTTGAAATATAAAGATGAGAATTTTATTCTAAGGTATTTAGAAAAAATATATTTGGTTAACTTTATAATATTCCTAAGAACTATAAAAACAGGTAAATACATATGAAATTATTCTCATCTCCATGGGAACTTTATTCCCACCCTTTTCTTTGGGAACATTTTTCTATTCCCAGGAACATTTTATACCTAGGAATAAAATTTAGTAAACTTGTAACAAACATAGACATATATATTTCTACCATTTTATTCCAATGAATCAACAAATATAACTTGAAACAAACACACCCTAAGTATTAGAGAAGTTAAATTTCGTGAACAAATTTAATATTGTTATATATATGAAATATGAGAAAGTCTTACTTTGACACAAATAGGAATAAAAAATGTTTGAGTAGACTCACATAAATGGAGAATTATAAACGAGAAAGATATTAGTCACAAAATTCAATTATTTTTTCTTATCTTTTCCATTTATGCGTGTGTCTAAACATTTGTTATTTATGTTTGTGACCAAGCCTTTAAAAAAAAAATGTTTGTGACCAGGTAAATATTTGTCATGAAATATGGTTACTCAAATTGATGGGAAATTTTTTTAGGAGAGAAAGTTTTGTGGGGTACGTACAGAACGTGCTAGCTTGAGACTTGAGAGCAATGTATCTTCGATTGGCTACGGGTATGCTCCATTTAGGTTAAATTCCATTTATTCCCATATCACAATAATCTTTTATTGTTTTTTAATTTAAAATCTCAACCGTAATTTTTTTTTTTGCCACATATCTTACATCAAAATCTTAAATGGAATAAATGAAACTTAACCTAATTGGAGCATACCCAAACTCTAATATTTAGTTTATTTCTTTTAGTTTAGTATTGAATTTAGAGTCATTTTGATTAAATTGTTATTTTTAATTATTGAATCAATTAATTTTAGACATTCTTCATTAACTTATTCATAGCGCAAATCAATAAAGTGTTTATGCTTCTTCATTAACCAGACATTTCGAGTAGTTTTTGTTTTATTTTTTGGTTCATCTAAATATGTCAATGGGGGTATTTTTTGTTTTATTTGAATCGAGGGTAAAAATTGTGAATGCTTGAGATTAGACATTTTTTCTTCATAGTCTATAAATAGATACAGACCTTTGAAACTGATATAGTTTCTGAAAAATTTATGCTTAATTTTAATTTTAAAACCACTAAGAGATTATGGGTTTCTTAAGGTGAAAGGCTTAATCGAAATGAAATTAGGGTTAAACACAATCTACGAAATTGGGAACAACATGAAAAATTAATTCAATATGTTGTGTTAGATTAATAGTACAAAGTTAGTATCCAGAAAATTTCGAGAGAAAATTGTTTCTGAGCATCACCCTCAATGCCAACAACGATGATGGTGAGGACCATTTCAAGTGAAAACAGAGAAAAAACAATATTATTCTTTAATTCTTTTGAAAAAAGATGTTCAACAAAGGAAACTTCCATTTTACAGTTCAATGATGATGAAGATGAACATTCATTTCTTTTTCAATGATGTTTTATGGTTAAAAGTAAAGCAGTAGTAGGTTAAATTCACATAGGAGAGACTAATCTTGAGCAAATTTTTTATTTAGGAGAATTGTGGTCTTAACTAATGACAACCTTTTAACCAAGGGATTTACTTTTCCCACCATATCACCTTCTCGTGCATCCTATATTTTTTTTTTACAAAAATATCCATGTGATATTCGAATTTTAGAATCTGAACTGAATTTTTCCTTTGTTATAGGGTGAAAAAAGAGTTTTTTCACAAATTCGGATTTTATAATCCAAAAACCTTAAAAAATAGGTTGTGTTCCCCATAAACACCCTTTTTCGGGGGAACGATCCAAATTATATAATCCGAACTGTGTTAGCACAAATTCCAAATCTATTTGTAACATGGATAACTAGTTTAAGGACAATATTAATCTTCCTAACTCTCATCATTCGATTTTAGGTCATTGTTAGCTGTTAATGTCAAAAATCCGGTTTTCGGACTATTTGATCAGATTGCTCTGAAACTTCTCAGGAAATCAGAAAGAAACAAAAAAATCAAGGATCAAGATTTTTAGACCTATTTTTAACTTTTCATATTCTTAAAAAAATCTTAAATTTTTTGCGTTAGTTTTATTTGATTTATAGAATTTTTTGGTGGTATTTTGATGATTTTATTTAATAGGTTTTTATCATTTCTTACTTTGGTTTTTGGTTGTCTTTAAAAGCAAAATTCAAAACTGCTGAAATAAAAAAAGATTTTGATTATTGATTATACATAAGCATTTTTCGCATTATAAAATCCGAACTTAGTTTGGATGTGTTCGGATTTTAGAATCTGAAATCCCATGGGCATTTTGGTTAAAGTTTTAGGGTGCGTGAGAGGTAAATAGGGTGGGAAAAGTAAAAGGCCTCTAACCAAAACATCTAATGGCCCAATTTGAAATTATTTTAAAAACAACAATTTCTTTTCTTTTTAATTTTCTTCTTTACGACGTCCAAAGCTTCTTAGGGTTCTTCCTTTTTAGTTTCATTTTCTTTCAAGTTCTTTTCGTTTTCATGGCCTTATTTTCATTTCATTAAACGGATTAGGTTAAGAGGATTCTTTGCATTTTAGGATATAATGATGTTTGACTTTAAAAAAAACAAAAGATAATGATGTTTGTATGTTCATGATTTAACATATTCAATAAGTTTGACTAAGAAAATCTTCACAAGGATTAGAAAGAGTTACTTTTGAAGTCAATAGAATCCTCCTCTTTATTTTTTAATAAGACTCTTGTTAATTTTGTTAGTCCAGAATTTGTTATTCTCTCTGATTAAATGTATTGTTAACAATAATTTGATGCACAAATCATACTAGCCAACAAAAAATAAATGTCTACCAATGAGATAAATAAATTTAAAATACGCAAAAATCACAAAATATAATCAACAAGAAAAAATAACTCACACATCAATGTAACATAATCTTAGAACCAATTCTAAATATCCCAAAACAATAACCAAATCCAGACAAAAACAATCACATAATGAAACTAGAAATTAAATGGCTTATTAGATCGTTTGGTCCCTTATTTAATTTCATATTTTCATTTTGGTCCCACAATTAATAAAAATGGCGTTTTATCCCTCACGTTTTCCTCCGTTTGCCAAATAAATCCTGACTGTTAAGTTTAACTCCAAATAACTATGTGGTCCACCGTAGACCTTATTAATTTTTTAATTTAAACCGTTTGATTTTTTAAAAGAGAATACTACCATTGGATTATGCAGTCTACTTTATCTAACGGTGAACCAACACCACCAAATTTTACTTCCTTTTCTTCATCTTCTTCATAATTCAACAACACCATCATCATCACTAATGAACAAGCAAGAAAAATTTCCAGAAACAAAAATCAAAATAAACATCACATGATTAACCTCTCTCTTTCAAATTTCAATTTCTTATTCTATGTTCCAAAATCAAGTAAAACCACAAGCTTCATCAGTAACACCACCAGCTCACAATCCAAATCAGATCATAAGGCGCACAATCATCAAAGAATGCATCACACCAGTCAAATGCGTCGCTCCCACAACTGTCACTCCTCTTTACAACATCACTTCCGTTTTCCACCACCGAAAACTAACACCATCATCATCTCCGGCCACAGCTCCGATTCCGGCCACACCATTGATTAAAGTCAAAGACCCTCTCATTCAGAGCTTCTTCTACAACCTTCTTCTCTAAAATCCCCCATTTCCGATTCCACTCTTTCTCCACAAACCCCCAAATCGATAACTCCGTTAGCCCCATTTTCATTCCGCCATTACGAAACCCCAATTCCTCCACCGTGTTCTCAACTCCGTCAAACAACTCTAATATGAATTAGAACTCCTAATGGGTTGGAATTAGAGTTCCTCAAAAGAACTCTGATTATAATGTTCCCTTGAGTGAATTAGTTTTATCCTTCTGAACTCTATCGTAAAATAAATGAGGTTGTTGCATGATCGGTTCCCGAAACAATGGGTTGGATGAATTTAATTGAACCAGGAGGGTTAGAAACCACACTTGTGAAGGTGAAAGAACCACCATAGTGAAGAGCCATGGAACAAGGAAAATCACCTCACACAGTACAAAGATTCAGAATCAGAACAGTGTTGAATGTTAATGGATTAAGGTGATGAATGAAGAATGAGTTTAAATTTTTTGGTTATCCAATTTGATTTTTTTTTTATAGAAGAGACGATATTGTGGTGATGAATGAAGAATGGGTTGTATTTTGAGTTTTAATTTTTATTATTTTTTTGGTTTTAAATGAGTAGGAAGATGTATGAAGGTGATGACGATGAAGAAGAAATAGAAGGAAGAAGATGAAGAAAAGGAAAGAAAAATCATGTGTTTGTATTCCATTATAAGAGTCAAGGGTCTTGCATGATCCAATGGTCCCCTTTATGTTCAAAATGATCAAAGGGCTAAAATTGAATAAATTAATAAGGTCTACAGTGAACCATCTATAATGTTGACCCACAATAGATATTTGAGGTTAAAGTTGACATAAACGATTTATTTGGCAAACGGAGGAAAATGTGAGGGACTAAAATACCATTTTTATTAATTGTGGGACCAAAATGAAAATATGAAATTAAATAAGGGACCAAACGATCTAATAAGCCAAATTAAATTATCTACTATATAAAACCAACATGTCGTTCACTCTTGAACTTCAGCTTTGGTTCCATCCTCAACTGTCAACTCACAGTCCCGCACATATGATATACAAGTAGCCCTATGAAAAACAAATGAGTGGAATATGATAATTTGAATGCAGTATTATCTTTGCAGTATTATCATAACACACAAACATATTAAGACATCATGTACACATACCATATAACCTTCAATAATGTATGACAATTCTACTATGCAACACTAATATACTTCAACGATGAAGATCCAATTATCTTTGCTTTGATACATATATAGACGCCACTTGCCACCACTTAAATTGAAGCATCTTGTTGATGTGATTTAGTATCAACATGAACATGTTAGCGGTGTCCCACATTTCCATAAAACCTATTATGAGTGTCGTCGCCAAGACCACAATAGTTCTCTATTATGATTCTATTAAGGTATGAACACACAAATATTCTACTTATGAATGTTCATTCTTAAGTTCAAGTGTGAGTAGTTAAATCTCACATCGATTATGAATATGTTAAACGTTGAATAGTTAAGTCTCACATCAACAAGAGAGGTGACCCACATCTCTAATGGCGTAAGATTTTTGTTGGAGAATCAGTGAATTCATCTCTGGTGGACCTATAGCATTAACTCGCTGTTGCTCTTGACATTCCCCTATACTTCCAAACAAGTGGTATTATAACTTTTGTTTGACTTGATGGTGGAATGTGAGCGGATCTTGGTATTGGACTCTTGTTTTGAAAATCTTTCTACTTGTGTAGTTAAAAGCCGTGTTATGTTGGTAATAATATTTGTGCAAGTATATGATGTGGACGACTCACACTTGAGGGAAATATTGTTGGATTCACGTTTGAGGGGTGAAGTTCTATATCAACTACGAATAGGCTAAATGTTGGACACACACACATATATATTCCTTAGTGTTGGATGGATCAGTGATATCTTCCTCTTTTGTTCGTTATGGGACAATGACTCATATTATCCATGACGCTCCTCCGGATACCCCAAACACACATGCAATAGGATATTTATCATACCATAAATATCATTATTTAATATTTACATAATCTATAACTAAAACTAATAATATTATAATGACATTCATAATCAAAATATAATTATGACATTTTATTATATTACATATATCAATAATCATCACACATATATTTTTTATTTAAATAATTTTTTTTATACAATACTGCAGATGGAAAAGAGTACAAACGTTACTACATCCACAAGCGGGAATTAGTACAAGTGGTACTACAACCACAAACCGAAAAAACCAAATTCAAGTTACATGCTTACCTAATTATACAATTAATCAACTTTAAGCGTCAAGATATTAATTATTTATTACGTCCAATAACACTAATTAATTATTTAATTCTAATACAAGCACAAGGGCTAAAACATAATAAAAACTAGAGAGAAAAAAATAAAAAATCTCAATGATATATATGTAAGTATTGGTTTAATAGTTTGTCGCAGTGTTATGAATATAGAACGTGGCAAGAATAATACCATGCAAGCAAGTTCATAATGCATAATTATCTAAGTATATATTGGTTAAAAATAATAAAGGGTAATAGTCATTTTGGTCCCTAAATGTATAACAAGTAGGCATAATAGTCCCTCAATATATCAAATTTTCAAAATAGTCCTTGAATATGCACTCATTTGTTAGTCAAAATAGTCATTGACGTTAAAATAGTCCATCAATATTAACATTAACTCTTCTCATATAGGGACAAATATGAGAGTAAGTAAGTGATTATAGAGATCAATATGACCATAAGTACGTATATTGATGGACTAATATCACAATACTAATGAAATATTTTAACGTAAAAGATTATTTGAATAACATATAGCACAATCAGCGATTATTTTAAAATTTCGATACATTAAGGGGCTATTGTCGCTACCAGTTACATATTCAAGAAACAAAGTGACTATTACCTTAAACAATAATGGACGAGTGGGGGCAGTTGACCTCAATGCCCCGATCCGTGGTTGTTCGTGTCTTTCTCCCAGCACACAGAAAGGGTTCAAAGAAGGTTATGTAGATTTGACATTTAACTGTTTGGCTTATTTGAAAAACGAGAAATGACAAAATTTTCAATGTCTTGCATCCATTGATGGGGGAGGTTGTAGAAGAAATCAAACCAGTTTTTTGGGAATGGTTTATGGGGAGGAGTTGAGGTTACTCTTGCATTTTTTTAATGAATGGTTCTCTTTTCTTCTTTGTTTGGATAGATGATTTAGTTATGCATTGTCTTTTTAGTTTCTTATTCCCTTCGTCTCAAATTAATAATCTCATTTGAATTTTACATGGTTATTAAGAAAATAATTAATAGTGTTGATTTTAATGGTAGAATGTGTAATATTTAAACTTTTCTTATTAATTATAGTTAGTGGAATAATTATAGTTCATTGAAATGCAATAAATAAGGAAGAAGATAAGTAAATATTAAAGGGATAAGTACTTTTAGACAAAAAAAAAAAAACAAAGAGAAGATACCTAATTTAAGACGGAGGAAAATGCATACTTTAATTATAGTTCATTGAAATGCAATAAATAATGAATTCTTAGTTTTTTTCTCTCATGTTTTCTCAAGTGTGTATATCTCTATGCTTAAATCATACTTTTTATAAAATTTCTTTTTCTCTTTTGTAATAGAAGGTGAAGATTTCGATGGACTCTCATTTAATATGAGAGGATCCATTCCCCCTAATTGGTAATTTGGTAGTATCTTTCTAGACACAAGCTCTCAAAAAATCTTCAAATTGCTGAACCATTCTCTCATACACTTCATAGTGCTTGGTTTTATTTCAACATTATGTCTATGTGTAGGGTCCTACATGATCAAGTCTTCACACAGTAAGAATCAATCAAGGTCAAGTAAGAAATGCATCATTACAAATTTCCAATTTTTGGTCCTTTTCTAGTTATGATCGAAACTGTTTCGTTGAGGATACTCAAGACCATTCACAAGTACTTTTGGTGCAGTTTTTTATGCGCTGAATTATGCAACGCCAAAGGGAACATTGGGTTATTGCAAACTCACCGGACCCCTCCTCCTCCTTCAGTTACACAGCCAACATTAAAATTAATGCTCACTATGCCACTTTCCAGTGAGATATGGCTCCATAACAACACTAAGTTTGAAGGACAATTGCTAGAATGGTGACATATGATATGGTTTATAGTGGACCTAGGTTTGAAAATTACTCGATAACCGATGTTACGCACTATTACTCAGACAATGACGTGATTAACCTATTCGGGTTGGTCTGGTGGTATTGGCTTGAGATTAGAATTGTGCTCCTTTCTGAGGTCTTATGTTCGATTCTTCCCATAGCTTCTTAAAAAATTAAAAATAAAAGACGTGATTAATGTTGATTCGGTAAAAAGAAGATAAATCGTCCACTCTATATTTCCCTTCTTTTTTTGTTGAATCAACACGAATCGAACAACTAAATTACTTGTGAAGATTAGTAACCCCGTCTCCGTCAATATTTGGATTCTTCGCAGAAAAGATAATTCTATTTCTTAAGTCCCAAATTTTTTAGACTGTTGTTTGCCAAATTCACATTAGCCCTTTCCGATGCTTAAAATTAGAGGAGTAGAAATAATCAAAGAGAATGATAATGTTTACGGGTAAAATCATACCCGTAGACTCACCTACTTGAAAATATGATACCAAACCGATCCGGCAAAACCACACCTATAAAAAAGATGATCTTCCTCCTTTATCATTCCCACACACCAAGCACAATCCGATGTCCCTCATGACCAAGAATACCCCTCTTAAACAAGTTATATCTATGAATAACAGTCGAAATGTGTTAGACGCTAAATGTAAATATTTTTTTCGATCATATATGAATTACCTTACCTACATTGTAGAAGTCTAACCCCGACCCAACATTGTTCCTGGTTGTATGTTTTAATATATGCATTAATGATATACTTCGATGCAAGGCCATGACCAGTATCATGATGGTTTAAGGAACCACATGGTGTAACCAAAAAACAAAAAAGGAACCACATGAGGTTGTTCTTGAGCACAACTGCAAATGAAATGATGAATACAATTGATCTTACACTCATAATTGATCAGCATATATAGTTTGAAATCGATGACATCACAATATTGTTATATCTCTAACTCAAAATTTAATACTTGAATGTGTTTGTTTATTATTTATTTATTAATACTAGATCTAAAATCAAATTATCATTCCTATTTTGTTGGACAAAACCTTTATGCATTTTTTTTAATTTTCTTAAAATTCAGTTTAAATCAAACTAAAATATGAAATCTATATAAGGGGTTCAAATTTCATTTAGGTGATATATAGTACATCCAAAAAAAAAAAAAATTACTTGCTGGCTAGTGAAAATTTAAATGATATTCATCATGTACAGCACAAATAATTATTATTGAGAGAGATATTTCAGCTGCTATATATTTATTGCACACAAGTAGATCCCTCCAACCTTCTGGTCCTCAAACCAGCAAGATAAAATTGTCTTAAACATATAAAAGTATAAATTTATTTAATAAAAAGGTATTATAGCATACTATTTTTAAAAATAAAATTAATATTGTTTGAATAAATTAATATTAAATCAATTGGCTTTATTATCAAATGAAAAAAATATTAAATGAAATTGATTATATTGGTTTAATAAATCATTTTGTATTCTAAAATGTACAAAAAAATGAAATTTAAACACTACTTTAGAGACTAAAATCAAATAATAAAATCTCCCTATACATGTTTTTTATTACAACAATCAAGAAATCAAATTTTTACATGTTAAAAAAAATCAAACATTTGTCTCTTACAATTACACAACAGACCACACCATGTTGTTTTTAAAACAATCATCAAACTGTCTTATCATTTGTATTAATGCTTTTGACTTAGTACGTTACTGAAATTTTACTTTCTTAGTACAAATAAATCATCAACTCTTAAATTCCCCCTTTTTTCTTCTTTTGCCTTTTGTCACAATTCTCAATCCATCATGAGTTTGATCATTCCAATATTGAATAGTATTTGATAAAGGAAATAACGGTAATTGTCATTGTCCTTGTTGTGTTGGTTATCCCGTTACAAAATTGGTACATTTGAGTACAACTCTTTTCTTCTTTTTTCTTCTGAGTACAATTCTTCAATACACTAATTAAGTGGTGACCGTAATGCTAGACTAACATGTGGTCCATGTGTTTAAAAAATAGAAAATGTCCATATTGGTCATTCAAAATATTAATGTTAAAGATGATTTTCAGAAATGTTTTAGTTCTTCTTCCAAAGAGTCTATTTTGAACGACATTTTTTTGGATCAAATAGTATAGTAGTTGAGAGCTCACACATTTTAAACGTAGAGAAGTAGAGAGTGTATGATTCGAACCTCAACCCCTGTATAAAATTGTATTTACAGCTACTAACCGAGCTGTGCTTAGATGACATTTTGATCGACATTTAAGAGAAATTGTTAAGTAATGAAAAAATTGGAAGTTTTTGTTGGAGCATACAATTTTTTTTAAGGTCAGTTTGGTTCAACGTAGAAGAGGGGATATAGAATTTTTTTTTTTTTGAAAGAAAGTTGCTTATAACATTTCATTAATGATAATAGTTTCAATACAACTTATGATTACATAATAAGTAGAGAGACTAGTTAAGGAAGTGGCTTCTCTAGCCAAAGCATGAGTTGCCGCATTCGCTTGTCGCCTAATAAACTCAACTCTGGAGTTTGCAAAAGAAGTTGAAAACTACTCTCTACAAGCCTTGATAATGCTTCCAAATTCTGTAACATCCGTATTGCGGGAATATATGGAAAAATGGAGAAATTTTTCATACTTTTTGAAAGAGTATTTTTTTAGAGAATGATAAATGAATGCTTATAATTAATATAATTTTTAATTTTAAGAATATATAACAGTATAGATTTCATTTGATGAATTCATATAAAACCCTCTAAAATCATCCTCTAATATAATTTTTTAATTTCCCACATTAAAAAGATTTTGTATTATGAAAAATAATAAACCCCCCAAAATCCTCTTCTCTCAATGTCTTCTATTTCTCCCATTTATTCATTTACTTTTTTCTAAAGCCATCCGAAACTAGCTAACAAAGCTTAGTGGTCTGTTGGGAGAGGGCTTTGGAGGGAAGAGTTTTGAATGGTGAAGTGTATATTTTGAAATATAATTGATATTTTAAAAATAGAAATTACAACATGATAAATGATCATATAATACTTCAACCAATTTATGTTTATTTAAAAAAAAAACCAAAATATTGCTGAAAAGCTATAAATGTAGAGGTGAGTGTAAAATGGGTAGTTTGGATAAATTATTGGGGGTAAGGATATAAATAAAGGGGTGTAGGATAAAATTTTCTGAAAGAAAAACTACTGCAAAATGCAAAGCCCAAAATTCAGAAAAACCAAACACACAAGTTTTGTTACCTTGGTTACCTTAGATTTCGACAACAACCTCGTCACTCTGCTCCTATGAGAAGGATTCAAAACCTCTGCAAAATTTGCAGGTTTTTCTCAAAAACCCCATTTTCAACGACCCTTTTGCATTTCCAATCACAAAGTTCTTCACTTTCTTCATCTGGGTCATTCCCATTTCACTCTCTCACAACCCCTTTTCATGATTGTTTTCAATTTCACACTCCAAGGTACTTTTCTTCATACCCTTATTCTTCTTACAAGAATAAACCATATGCTACTTCAAAACAAGTTTCTCAAATAATTGCAATGGTTATTGAAGGTGATAATGGTTTAGAACATAGGTTAAATATGATGAATGTTTCATTGTCTATGGCTTCAGTTATTTACATTTTTGATGCATTAGCTAGTCAAAGAGTTTCAGCATTGATGTTTTTTCATTGGCTTAATGTTTCACATCCTGAGCTTTGTTGTGATCCTGAGATTGGTTGTTGTGTTGTTGATAATTGTGGTTTGTTAAGGGATTTTGATGCTATGGTTCCGATTTTGAGGGATTTTAACTCGAAAAGGGTGTGTTTGGGGAGAAGGGCATTTAGGTTTTTGGTTGTTTTATGGTTGGATGAGGATTCTAGAATGGATATTGTGAGGATTGTGAATGTGCTTAAAGAGGTTGGTGGTGTGTGTCAAAGTTCTGGTGTTAAGGTTTTGATAGAGTTGTTGAGTTTTTCGGGTATTTTTGATGTAGCGGAGTTTGTGATAGGAGAAGCTGGGAGGAACGTTGATCGTTATAACTTTTTATTGAGGATGATATGCAAGAGAGGTGATTACGAAAGAGTAGTTGATTTGGTAGAGAAGATGAAGAAAATCGGTGTTGAACCAAATGGAAGTACTTACAATTTGTTGATTAGTTGTTTATTCAAGATTGGTAACTTTGCTGAGGCTTGTCAAGTTCTTGAGACGATGGAAAATGAAAATGGTTTATCGAAAGAGTTTACGTTTGATACAATTATTCGTTTGTTATGTAAGCATGGTCAAATTGATTTGGCTTTGAAGTTTATTGATAAAATGACTTTGAAGGGTGTTGAACCATGTAGTTTAACTCATGCTGCGGTGATAAAGTGTTATTTTGAATTGGGAAAATACGATGAAGCGCATGAGTATGTGGTTGTTTGTGCTGGTAAGAATAGTTATTCCAGCAATGAAAACTATACCTTACTTGCTTCTCTTCATTTTAAGAAAGGAAGTGTTTTACTTTCTCAAAGGATTCTTCATGAGATGATGGATAAGGGTCTTAAACCTAATTATTCGGTGTATATGAAGATAAGAAAATATTTTGAGAAGAAAAATAAAACAGATTTGTCTTTGGAGTTATCTAGAAGATACACGAGCTTGATTGAAAAGTGAACAAAGATGCTGGATTTTGTGTGACATGTTTTTGTACCGTCATTCGGGGTTCGCTCAATAGCTACTCTGCGTCCAGAGGGGTTCAGGCATTGATGTTTGTTTCAATCTTTTGCTACTATTCAGGTATTTGCTATTCTGTTCTAGGTGCTGTTACAAGTACTAAGAAAACTGGTCTCTTTGTGACTATGTTCTTGATGTTTTAATGATGACAGAAGCTGACATAATGTGGTTTGGACATACGAGAACGAGACATAGAGGCTCCTCAATCGAATGAAAGATAGTCCGGCTAAAACGGGTAGAGAAAGAGTGAAGAAATTTTTAGAAGAAATCTATAAAAGAGCTATCTCTGAATGATTTAATTGCAAACGAGGCTCAATGTAGTCTATAGAAGGAAGAAAGTTTAGTCTTGTTGACACGAGTTGAAAATAATGCATGTAGATGGGGGCTATGCATACTTGTCCCGCCTCAATTTTGCCAAAACAAGTATTTTTCGTTTAATTTTTTTTCCCTGAAAATAATAGAAATGGTTAATCTTGTCCTGCTTAACATAATGTCTCTTCCCTTTGGATCATTTGTCTCAAATTCTATAGCTCCATTTTTCTTGTTTCCTACTCACTGTAACCAATAAGCATGATAAGTAAAATGAGATCTTGATATTGATATTTTTTTTTTTTGTAGCAGAATTGGACCGAAAAGAAAAATTGTGCATCTTTCGTGTAATATTTGATTCATGTAGTCGACCCCACTTGGTGGGAAAAGGCTTGGTTGTTGTTGTATGCATTCTATCTTGCAAATATTGTTAGCCTTGTTTCGTTTGTATTTATATATTACTGTGTAATGTTGGTCCAGATAGTATATTTGTCGTTTCCATCTGTGGCAAGTGTGTTTTTGGCACCACAAACAGTATTGTATATACCATCAAACCATTTAATGCTAATTGTTATATCTAGGGGATAGGGTGAGGGGTTATAACAAACACTGTATAAACAATTTGATTTAGAAATGAACCTGTTATTTAAATTTCTCTCTTACACACCTTTCATGATTTGAGTAGCTTCTTCATGCAGTAACTCAAACTTATGATGTGCACACACGGACACATGCACTGATACACACATTTATGTATGCGGCTTTTATGAATTTTACAGAATATTTCAATCAGTGTCACAATCTCACATTTTATGATCTCGACTCCCTTTACCAATCATAAGGAAAATCTCTATTTTGAATTGTAGCAGTGTAGTACATAAGATATTATCTTTAGTATTCTCTTGCATTGGCTAGTATGTTTGAATCTTTTATTAAAATGTATCTTTTATAGCTTTTGGTTTTCAGAGTAGAGCATATATGTATCTTTGTCCATCATAAAGATATCTTTGGCAAAAAATGTCTAGCATATATACAGCGCAGGGTGCTTAAAAAACATTTGAGCTATGTGTAACTCGACTGCACTGTCGATCTGTGGAGTTACAGTTTTCAGCACCTTGTGTCGACTGTCCAAAGACTCCAAGGTAACAGCGGTGCCGCGTTGACCATCCAAGTTAATTGTGTCATCGACTGTCCACAGCGCTGCTGACCATTTTCCAAGGTAACATTTTCCCTGTTCTAGAATATGGAAGTGTAACTACATGGTTCATGATGTATATGACAAGACTTGAAAAGAATCAAGTTTATTGTGTGTCTGGTGTAGTTGACTTCTTCATATATGAGCTCTTAGAAATATTTGGAGACTTTTTATGAGTATTTGTTTTTTACTCATGATAATCTCTCAGTTTCAGAAATTACCTTCACAAGTAGTCAATATCTATTAACTTAATACAGTCTTTGATAAGGGGGAAAAAAGTAATCAACTTGGGTTGGCCTGGTGGTGTTGACTTTAGACCTTGGAGTGTGCTCCTCTCAAGGTCTCAGGTTCGATTCTCTCCGGTGCCAATTTCGGTAGGGTAGTTTGGCTTATTCAAAAAAAAAAGGGGGGGAAGAAAGTCCTTTAAGAGATTGGAGAAAGCAAAGCTTTCTTTCAGGTATTGATTTCCTTACTACTGGTATATTCATGTTTTACTCTATTCAGGTATAAACGACCTGGCTTATGTTTGTTTTCACTGACTTAGAGTATATTCATGTTTTACTCTATTCAGGTATATATGAAGCTGCAGTGTACATGTCACATGGGAAAATGTATTTGGTTGAAAAATTAGATCTATCTAACAGAACTGCTTTCTGCAAAGAGGATGCATTCATGTCCTTGAAGGGTAATATTGCATGTAATTTTTAAGTTTCAGAGATCTTTGGAATATGTTTTTAACTTAGAGCATTGAGCGTAATTCTTTGTTATTGACTGCGTTTTTGTAAGTGCAAAATGTTGGAGAGAAAAAAATACAGATTTTTTCTAGTGATGAACTCGGAAACCGAACCAAACCAATTTACTTTTATAGTTTTGGTAAAAAATACACATGAACTCGACCAAACCCAAACTTAGATATTGTGATTGGTTCAAGTAATAACAGGTTAAGCTAACCTAACCATGAACTCTACTAGTTTTTTTCTTACTACAGAATCTCCTTCACCATTTTTGTTTATCTTTAACTCTCCGGATTTTTGTAAGTCTACCAATGGTTGATTTATGTAGTCGGGCTGCAACTAGCGGGGTAACCGTAAACCTTGATTGTTGATGTACTTCTTAAATTAGCTGATCCAAAAATAAGATTTTCTGCATGTTAAATTTATTTAATCCTACTCCCTCCTGAAACTCAAAAGTAGTGTTAATATGTGCCATTAATCTTTGAGGAAAGGATTAAGAAAAGAAGACTATTTGATTTTGAAAAAGATAAATTGTTGGTGCAGATGACAGGTCTCGAGATATGTCTAATCTATCTATCTTATGAGAAAGCTGGTTAGTTTCTGTAACTGTGTTACTCAAAATTTGGATTGTGCTGAATTAAATGGTACCATGTTCCGGACCCTACTCGATGTCAATTTCGGTGGATTAGTTTGACTTCTTAAAAAAAATAAAAAAAGTCACCATTCCTCTCTGGTAGCCAGAAGCTACTCTCATGCTTAAAATTTTATGTGGTTGGCAATGTGTTATGCTTTGTCAAGAACTTTTACACCATTAAATTTTTGCATATTCCAAGTTTATAATTGTAATATTCTGAGATTTATTTATTTATTTATTTTTTCTTTTTTTTAGAGGCATTAATTAGAATAGTTGTTTACTCCTTAAATTTTATGGCACACCTATCCTCATCTCGTCTCAAATTAGTTTCTCCTAAAATACCATCAAACAACATATCTTTCAATAATAATTGTTGGTGTTTGAGAGAAAACTCGATGTTGTGTAACAATTTTCACATAGATTATTATATATTTTTTTTAAAAAAAAGTTTATTTGAAAATTGTTACAGTACATAGAGTTTTCTCTAAAAAAAGAAATTTTCACATAGGTTTATTTTCTTCTTGTCATCAGACAACAATCACGGTTTTTTCCTCTTGTTTTGGAATTTTCACATTCTTTTTTTACGTTTTGATCCTGTTATGTATTTTCTTCATCTTGGGTTTTCTCAACACATTTAAAAATGTCAATCAATTTTACATCTCTAGAGTCAATTTTATCCCTTGTTAGAGTAGAACCAAACATACCATGATTATAAGTTTAATCAAACTTTTGGCCTCCAACCAAGGGCGGATCCACAATTAGTTTATGTGTGGTTTAGCCACACATGCAATTCCTTTTTTTAATTTTTTATATATTTTTTAAATTTAATTTAATTTTAAAAATAAAATAAAACACAATATGTAACAACAACCAGAAAACATCCAATATTTCATATCCTGTGAACAAATTATTGAAGATGATTGAGTTTTATCCAAATGATTTTATAGATATGTCGAAAGTGGCGTTACACCATCAACTTAAAAATTATGTTATAAATTTTCAATCTGGCCCTAAATTTGCTAAGTTGAAAGGGCTTTCAGATCTTCGTGTAAAACTTGTGAAAACAAATAAGTACAACACATTTGCTATGATTTATAAGCTTTTGAAGTTGACTTTGCTCTTGCCGGTAGCAACTGCAAGTGTTGAACGTGTTTAAAGTTGTGAAGAGTCCACCATGTAACAAAGTGGATGAACAATGGCTGAATTACTGTCTTATAACTTATATATAGAAAGAGATGATCTTTTAACAATTAGCAATGATGTCATTTTAGCTCAATTTCAATAAATGGATAGGAGACGATTTTCATTGTAATGTATTGTATCAAACCTTGTTATTTTTTTTTAATATAATTTGCATTATTGTTTCTTTGTAATTTTAGTCAAACATATCCCAAATATCTAGATCCGTCCTTGCCCGTAACACATCGAGATTTTGGCCTTTGCTGCCGTAGGTAGATGTCCATAATATTTTTAAAATGGTCTTCTTAAAATTACCTACGTTTTATCCGTTGGTAAAAGTAGAAAACATGCGATGACAACCATTTAGTTAGTGATAGGATGAATTTAGATACGGAAATTGCCCCAAAATTTATGGAATATATTTAGACGTTGCAAACTATCATTGAGATAATTAACTGGTGCAGTGGTTAGTTTTTGGTGCAGTGTCCGATTCCCTCTCAAGCATGTTTTTTTTTATTTTTTTTATTTTTTATTTTATTTTTTAATACAATTAAAAATATAATAGAAATATAAAAAAGAGAGGAGGTAGGATTACTCGAACAAGGGACATGTAGAAGAGAATTGCAGTTCCTAACTACCGAGACAGAGGAAAACTTCAATCTCTATTACTCTAGATATCATGTATATAGAAAAACTGGGAGATGCCATGGCTCAATGGGTCTAAGAGAAGATCTGCCGATGAGCCTGGGCGGTAAATCCGCCCATGATTAGATTTCTTATACTTTTCAAATTTACACTAAAATCTCGTCGTTTACCGTTGTGTCACACATGTCTCATATCCACCGCGACTTTTCTCAAATATTAATTAAAAACAAAAAAAAAAGGCCAAAAAGTTTGAAACCTAATTAGGGATTTTATTGGCTCTCATATTTTTTTTTTTAAGGAATATTATTATTTTTTATCAAATTCGCTCTAAAATATACTAGCTTGATTTTACCGTTTTCTGTTTTTTATTTTAAATAAAAGTCGCTTTGGTTATTAGACTTGGCTATTAGGTCAATAAATGATCTCACTTTAGCTTAAATATTTGAAAAACTTGGGAGGAGTCTACCAAATTACTAAGGTTTTGTTTGTGAATTTGGAGGGAAAAGTTTGAGAAAAAAGGAACGATTAAGTAGAAAAAATAGAGGGAAATGAGAGGGGAGGACTTTGGAGGGTTAACTTTTCTTCATTATTACACTAAACTCTCCTTATTTAGGGAACTAAAAAATTGTATTGGAGGAGAGTTTTGGGGGGTTTATATGAATTCTTTTTTTTTTTTTTGGTGGTGGCCCGGGTTTGAACCTCGAATCTTGCACATTTATGTGTTATGTCTACCAACTAAGTTAAACTCACGAGGACGAATTCTTTAAATTTACTCTAAGTTGTTATATTATTTTTAAAATTAAAAATATAGTAATCATATGCATTAATTTATCATTCTCTAAAAAACTACTCTTTTAATTTTTTTGAAAGATTTGTCCATTTTCCACCCCTCAAAGCCTTCCCCTCCCCTCCAAACTCGCAAACAAAGCTTAAGAGGAACAATATAAAGGGTCAAAATTGCTATAATAAATGCAGGCTAAAATTGCACAATCGTGATGCTCAAGATATCAAAGGGGAAAATAAGTCTTGAATATAATATAATTATGTTTATTTATTCATGTAAAAATGATTTGATCTATAATTGTAATTGCAAAGGAAAACACTCTAAATTTTAGCTTAAAATCATATTCAATATTTTTAAAAACAAAATCATTGTATTCAAGCACATCTAAACATATCAAAATCAATATATACCTTCAAGTTTCTTCATCTAAACTATTGTGAATTTTGTCAAAATCAACAAGAACAAAGATGTGGATCAAATAGCAATGACAACAAACAACCAAACAGTCTAAGCACCAACATTCTACCAAGAGTAAATATAGGAACCTATGTATACCGAAAATCCATAATCATAGCCGAAAAACTAGATAAAGAGAGTATATGAACAAATACATGTCAGTCTTGGATACAGAATTCGGTCAAATTGACCTACATATGGGGGAGAGATCAACTCTCCAATATGTTATCAAGTAATCCTTACAAGATATACAAAGAGGATATATAAGAAATTAGCTTCAAGAGATATATAATAGAAAACACTAATTTCAACCTCGTTTTCCAATCTCTCAACCCTCGAATGATTTTCACTCTCCAAGGTGTTTCCAGATCCTCAATTCCCACTACAAATCCCTCAACCCAAAACCCCTTTCGAGTTTCCTCTTTGATTATGTTGGATCTCATCCAAAAATCTCACAAGAAGCACTCAACATAAGATCCACTATGTGTAAAAAAAAGGAGGTTTGTATAATACTCCCTCTGGTCCTAAATATAAGAGAAGAATCTTTTTTAGGTTCATTGAATAATTAATGTATTTGGACTACAATGTAAACTAAATACATCATTTATTCAATGAACCTAAAAAAAAAACTTCTTTTATATTAAGAACCGGAGGGAGTAAAATAAGATAAGACATGACCAAAAAAAAAGAAGATGAGATTGTTCATAGATAAATTTATAATAAGATAACCCTTCAAAATGACCACGAAGCACTCAACATAAGATTCAATTTCTAATGATTTATTATTTAGTAAAAGGATAATAAGATAAGATATGGCAAAAAAAAAGGATATAAACTATTTCGAGCTTATAGTTATAGCTAATCATATTTTGTTGAAACCCTATCATCCAAAGGTTCTTGATTTCTTCTCTTTATCATCAAATTCACTTGTTTCTCGCTTCCAAGTTCGTCGTCAAATGAACAACATGCAAAAGGATTTTCGTGTTATCATGGAAAATTTGTTCAATTTAAGCCAAGGAGGAGGACCAAAGATCTGTGTACGTCTGATAACAACCAGTTCTAATTGCTTAGAATCTGATCATATTATTATTGGTAGAACTGATGAGAAAATGAAGATGGTAAGCATGTTGCTTGAACAAGACTCCAATGTTAATGTTATTTCCTCTGTTGCTATTGTTGGTCTTGGTGGTATATATAGGCAAGACTACTCTTGCTCAAATGGTGTACAATGATGCTAAGGTCAAAGGCTTATTTGAAAACCAAGTTTGGTTTCATGTTTCTTACTCATTCGATATCCAAGCTTTTGCGAAGCAAATCTTACAAGCTTTATTTGGAGATGATATCAATGATCAACGAGAACCATTCGAACAACACTCGCTTCTTGTTCGTTACAAGGTATTTGTTGGTGTTGGACGATGTCTGAAACTTGACTTGTGAAAAATGGAATCAACTCACAAGTTCTTTGATGTGTGGGGTGGCTTGCGAAACTAAGATTTCTATTGACAACTCGTTGTAGAATTGTGGCCGAGGAAATTGGAGTCAACTCTCTATTTCATTTGAAGGGATTAAGTTATGAAGATTCCTTTAGCTTGTTGAAGAAGTTGGCATTGCCGTCTATAGACAGTTACGAGAAAGACACCTTAAAATGCTGCAACCTTTTTCCAAAACACCGCTAGCAATCAAAACTGCAGTATGGGTTTATGCTTGTGTTCATGCTTGTGAAGGAAGAGACATCTGGAGTATGGGTGAAGAGAAGAATTGTATCATGTCCTCTCTAAGACGGAGTTACCAAGACCTTTCGCACCCATTGAAGCAATGTTTCGCCTATTGCTCTTTGAATCCCAAGTGTTATGAAATCGAAAAGAACGAGTTGATTCTATTATGGATGGCAGAGGGTTACCTCCAATCCTCAAACATGAAGTTGTTGTTGATTAGTATATACCAAAGAAATTAACCGGTACTCGTTTATTCTTTTTAAATGTTTTGTTGTTTGATTATGTAGAAAATAATTTAGTTTGATTATGTAAAAGTGTAGAATGACTGGGTAGCAAAGTTCCATTTGTTTGGGTAGCTAAATTGAATACTCACTCTATATTTTTAAACTGAATACCAAGGTAGCAAGTCAAAAGAACACAAGGCCAAAAAAATCAAAGTTGAGAAGGATCATGATATGCTTGAGAATCCGCCGAATTCCTATTGTGTTCAAATTCTAATAACATAACTAGAGTCTCGAGTAGCTGAAGTTTGGTAATTAAGCTTTATTTCAGACCTATTATACATGAGATTGAACTTATGTTTTGTCATGCTAGAACCAATTTTGCTGGTTGATTTTGATCTCTAAGAGCTTCATGATGACATTGTGAAGTATGGATTAACTTGGGAGTTGTTTTTGGCATATATTCAAAATTGTCTTCTCAGTCCATTCAACATAGTTATTTGGATATTACTAGCTTACATGTATGATATCAGTTTTGTACAACCAACTTTTGATTTGGAATATTAGTATAACAGTTGGATGCTGCCCTTTTGATTTAGAGTGTTAGGTATAGCTTGTTGAATCTTTAGGTACTGCATCAGTTCTTACTCTTGGTTATGTATAATTGTTGCATAATTTATGTTCCCAGCTCAACTAATGACCTGTGACTATCTTATAGTTTATATGTGACCACTGCTTAAGCATGCATTATATTGTCTATTTTGGCAGGACAAAAAGTTGAATACTGTAAAAGGATGCAAGAAGATTTGAAGAAGAAAGACGAGGAAAATAAATTTGTAGAGTGTCAACAACTTGGAGCAAAAATAATCAAGCAGAAAACAAAATGGACGGCTGATAATATGGTTGGATGAATAAGAACAGTGCAGTGGGATATTTTATAGAGTACATAGATGTTACATTGGATGAAAACTTCTAATCGTTTTAGTATGTCATTCAAATTGTGTTGCATAGTTCTAATTGTGTTGCACAATTCATTTTCATTATGCAAGAATAAGAACGGTGAAGGGGGAAAATTTTAGAGTATGTAATTCAAACTTGTTATTAAAACTTGTATCTAATATTGGTTAATTCAAATATGAATGAAGTCTAAGTAAAGAAAAATTTGGTAGATTCAAGAAACTTTAGTTTAGACAATTTTGCGACACTTTTTACAACTTCTCAAAATTTATAAACGTAACACTATTTTATTGTTACTAGTGATACAAGAAGTGTTACAATAATATAACATTTGCGACACTTTTTAATTGTTATAGATAATAGATAATACTATAAAATGTAACTAAAACTCTTTAGTAACATGGACTTTACCTAACAATGTTCGAGTGTTACTAAATTTAATTAGTAACATTTTTCTTGATTAAGTTACAATTTTTAAGTGTTACTAAATGCCATTATTGTAGTAGTGAACAAATGGAGGATGTGGGCAATGAATTTGTTAACACTCGTTTAAAGAAATCGTTTTTCCTAGATGAAAAGTTTGATAAATATGGCAATCTTGTTAGTTTCAAGATGCACGAATTGATGCATGATCTTGCATTGCTGGTAGCTCACAATGACTTTTACTTGGATAGTGTGAAAAGAGTAAACACACCCTTTCACATATATTGGTTTCCGTCGAAGTCTAATACCGTTGATTTTTTTTCATAATTCATTGAATGCAAGTAGGTTGCGAACATTTTACATACCGTCGAAACATGGCACGGTGAATACACAGATTGTGGGGAAGCTGCCATTTATTTGAAGTTTTAAATCCTTACGTGTCTTGAAATTGTCCCGTTCTTCTCTAAAGAAGTTACAAGATTTAATTGGTAGGTTGCATCATCTAAGATATCTTGACCTGTCTTGGTGTGCAAGACTTGAAAGTCTTCCCAAATCCATAAGAAATCTTGTTAACTTGCAAACTCTGAAGTAATTGAGCGGTTGCGAGAGACTGGAATTTTGGACAGAAGTTGTCACAAAATTAATCAATTGAGACACCTTGAAATTTATTGGTGTAAAGCCTTTGTGGACATGATGCCGGCGGGATTGGGGAAACTGTCATCATTGCAATCCCTGTCCACATTCATCGTGGTGATGGATGATAAGCTAGAATAAGAAGAAAGTTGCTGGAAAACTGAATGAATTGCAGAATTTAATCAACCTAAGAGGCAATTTAGAGATT